>NC_083705.1:59873137-60176167 GCF_033118175.1 Dama dama | reverse complement strand
TCTTTGCAACTCATGGACTGTAGCCCATCAAGTGCTTCTGTTCATGGAATTTTCCAGGCAAGAATACTAGAGTGGGTTGCCATTCTCTTCTTCAGGACAGTTTCCTGACCAGGGGATTGATCCTAGGTCTCCTGCTGCAAGAAGATTCTTTACCATATCAGCTACCAAGGAGGCAGACCAGAAGGTGTCCAATATTCAACTGGAAAAGAGCAGAGTACAATTCCTTATACCTCCAGAAAAAATGAAGCAGCTGGGCCAAAGCAGAAACAATGCTCATCTATGAATGTGTCTGGTGGTGAAAGTAAAGCCTGATACTGTAAAGAACAATATTGCCTAGTAACCCGGAATGATAGGTCCATGAATCAAGGTAAATTGAACATGTTCAAGCAAGAGATGGCCAGATTGAACACAACATCTCAGGAGTCAGTGAATTGAAATGGACAGGAGTGGATTAATTTAATTTAGATGACCACCATACCTACTACTGTGAACAAGAATTCTTTAGAAAAAAGGGAGTAGTCCTCTTAGTCAGCACAGAGTCTGAAATGCAATTTCAGATTGAGTGCAATTTCAAAAATGACAGAATGATCTTAGTTCATTTCCTAGGCAAACCATTGAACATCACAGTAATCCAAATCTAATCCCCAATCACTGATGCCAAGGAAGCTAAAGTTGATCAGCTCTATCAAGATTTACAAGACCACCTAGAACTAACACCAGAAAAAGATGTCCTCTTCATCATAGGGAATTGGAATGCAAAAGTAGGAAATCAAGAGATAAGAAGCAGGTAAGTTTGCCCTTGGAGTTCAGAATAAAATAGGGCAAAGGCTAATAGATTTCTGTCAAGAGAACACAGAGTCAGAGAAAACACCCTTTTCCAACAACACAGGAGATGACTCTACACATAGACGTCACCAAATAGTCAATACTGAAATCAGACTGATTCTGTTCTTGGCCTGAAGATGGAGAAGCTTTATACAGCCAGCAAAAATAAGACCTGGAACTGACCAGTTCAGATCTTGAGCTCCTTAATGCAAATTCAGATTTAAATGGAAGAAAATAGTGAAAATCACTAGGCCACTCAGGTATGACATAAATCCCTTATGATTATACAGAAGTGACAAAGAGATTCCAGAGACTCGACCTGGTAGAGAGAGTGACTGAAGAACTATGGATGGAGGTTCAAAATATTGTACAGGAAGCAGTGACCAAAATCATCCCAAAGAAAAAATAATGCAAGAAGGCAAAGTGGTTGTCTGAAGAGGCTTTACTAATAGTTGAGAAAAAAGAAGGCTTCCCAGGGGCTCAGTGGTAAAGAATCTGCCTGTCAATGCAGGCGGGTGAAAGAGGAGAGTAAAAAGCCGGCTTAAAACTTAACATTAAAAAAAGAAAGAAAGAAAAAATAAGATTGTGGCTTCCAGTCCCATCACTCCATGTCAAATAGGAGAGGGAAAAGTGAAAATAATGACAGATTTTATTTTCTTGGTCTCAAAAATTAATGTGAATGGAGACTGCAGCCATGAAATTCAAAGATGCTTGCTCCTTAGAAGGAAAACTATGATAAACTAGACAACATATTAAAAAGCAGAATCATCACTTTGTCAACAAAGGTCCATCTAGTCAAAGTTATGGTTTTCCCAGTAGTCATGTACAGATGTGAGAGTTGGACCATAAAGAAGGCTGAGAACCAAAGAATTGTTACTTTTTAATTCTGTCCTTGGAGAAGACTCTTGAGAGTCCCTTGTACTGCAAGGAGATCCAACCAGTCCATCCAAAGGGAAATCAACGCTGAGTATTCACTGAAAAGATTGATCCTGAAGCTGAAGCTCCAATATTTTGGCCACTTGATATGAAGAGTCCACTCATTGGAAAAGACCCTGATGCTGGGAAAGACTGAGGGCAGGAGGAGAAGGGGATGACAGAGGATGAGATGGTTGGATGACTTCACTGAATTGGTAGACATGAATCTGAGCAAACTCCAGGAGATATCGGAGGGCAGAGGAGCCTTGTGTGTTGCAGCACATGGGGTCACAGAATCAGATACAAATTAAATATTGAATAACAACAAGATCAAAATATATAATAGCTCTCCATAGAAAAGTGTCTTGGATATCTGCTCAGAACTGTGGTAAATGAGCATAGATGTACTCTTGGGTTGAGTATTCCAGGGTGTATCACACACTGTAGACTTCATAGTAAGTTGACCTTTGGGCGGAAAGAGGGAGGGATAAGTACATAAAAACTTAACTGCATGCCTAACTTTTTTATTTTTTTCCCCCTGAGTTGTTCAAATTTCCCTTTCATGGTAGAAAAAAGAAACATTTCTACTTCAATTATATTTCAAAAACCAACAATATATGGGCTTTTTAAGACAACTAGAAAATGTTGAAGATGGAAATTAGCATTGACTCCAACATGGTATTAGGTTTATAAATAGAATAAATACATCTTTCAGTGTGAATTGAAGTTTACATTTTTGTGCTTCTCTCTTTTGTGCTTTTTCTGTTCCTATAGAAACTTCCTTCATGATCCATATATCTATTTTAATCATGTCAAGTCTTTTCTAAGGTAAAAATGATCAACCATCTTTAAAAAAAAAAAAAGTTCAATGAAAAAAAGAACTTCCAGCATTACAAAGGAAGATCCAATTAAGTGGATATTCTCTCTCCAGTAGCATTTACATGTTTTCCTGTGCAACCACTATGTGGAAATGAATTGAGCACTCAATATTTTTATATGAAATGAGTACAGTAGTGATTTTCCTTTCTTTAAGTCATTTAAGTCTGGAATTTTCAAAAGTTAGTTTAGTGGCTGATTGTGATGTGTGAAAACGTGCTAAAAAGGTAAGTGTCTATCTTTAAGTCAGATAAGTCAGCAATTTAGAATCCAGCATAGTTTGCCAGTGGAGGCAGTACTTTACAGAACCAGATCTCTTTGACTTGCCAACAGTGGGGTCTTGGTCTTTACTCAATCTCTTTCTTCCTCAATATTGTAATTAATAAAATTTATATAGCAGTAATATCTACACCATAGGCTTAATGTGAGAACTAATAAACATAAATCACTCAAGACTTAATTGTAATAATAACAGCTCAATAATAATATTTGCTTTTACTGCAGATAGTATTCTATTTAAAAATATCTACTTTGATAATAGATAGATAATTTTTATCTCATATATAGAATAAAATGAATTTGAATCTTTTAGCTGGTTTTCACAACAATAATGGACTAAAAATCCCATATTAAGAATACAGAATACTGCATCAAAGTCTGAAAAGAACCAAAAATGCATGGCATTGAATTGTGTTCTGAATGAAAAGATAAGGCATGTGTAGCGAGCTATTTCTTTTTAAATTGTCAAATGGCAGTAAATTGAATATTCTTGGTAATACAGTGAGAGACACATCATTACCATTAAGAAGAAACCTAAAAATTAGAGATGAACTGTCAAAGGCTGAATGAAATTCTGAAGGAACAGTTTTAAAAATAATTCAGTCTTCTAGAAGTAAGTAACATAAAGAAAATGAGAGGGAGAAAAAGCAGTCACCAAAAGCTTATAAATAACTACAAAAATGATAGTAAATCTTCAACTACAGCTATTAATGTAGGCCAATGTGCTTTATCCATGTTTTTCAGAAATTTTCTAAAGTAATAGGCCACAAGTTGAACATTAAATATAAAATTATCCCTTTACTTAACAAGCCTTCCCAATGCTTAAATATTTACAGTCCAGGCTTGGAAAACAAAGACAAGAATGGGAAGTTTCACGTGACAACAAAAAATCCTAGCAACCATATAACTCACTGGCTGCTGTGTTGTAAATACGATAGATGCCCATGGGGAATCTTTTCACTTCGAGATTGGATCTTTGATTTCTTAACCTGCATCTTCTAAAACCATTGAATAAATACCAAAATGCACTCAATAGTAAAACAGAAAATCAGTTTGCAATATGTTAGAGATACAAAATTAAACAACTTGGGACATTATTAATTTTTAATCTTCCTCTTTGAAGATGAGAATGAAAAGAATAAAATACTTCTTCCTCTTTGATGAAAAAAACAGTCTCTGAATTTGTTCTCTTGTTCACTGCCCTTTTCCTAATACTTAGAACAGTGATGAAACAAAATAAACATGCTGGCTTAATACAATTTCCTGAAAGAAAGGAATAAAATAATTAAAATTTTGAAAGTAGAAGAGATAACATAGAGGAAGGAAGAAGGGTTTCTTCTTCAAAACAGAACACACACAATTTTTCTAACTTTCATGAAGTTCCAGTACTGTTGTCTAAGTCACAGATTTTGAATCCAACCAGAGACCGAAGCAACATATCTACCATGTGATCCTGGACAAACAACTTTGCTATACTCAATTCCTTCATCCTTAAAATGTAGTTATTAATAAAAATACATAAATAAATCATAGTTGTACAAGTTTCATGATGTATGTAAGTCAAACCCTTAAGTGTGTCAAGCACTGTAAATCAATTACATTTCAATAAAGCTAGAAAGAAAAAAAAGTACTAAAATTCATTTGTGTTTTTATATTTTAAATGCTCTTTAAAAACAAGAGCAATACCTATTTAACATAATTTTATATTGTCTTATACAACCATATGCTGGCTGTCTTTTTCATTGATTTTATTGTTATTTTGCAATTTCTGTTTAATGGTAAAAGTTTATTTTTTAGGTGTGATAGACTTAGGGGAGTCAATTCAGTGCCTATCCCATCTCTGATTTGTCCATTAACACTAATATATCCCATAGTTTTGCTCCTAAAGCATCTATATGGGGCAGTAGGAGCAGCAAGAAAGCAGTGTTCAACATTAAGTAAAGATCTGGGTCAGCACCTTAATAGAAATAGTAAATGTGCTGTTTCCTGTGCTTGCATTTGATTCATGATTGCCATAAGACAGCCCTGTGAGAATTCTATTGCAATTCATTCTTTTCACATAGCAAATCCTGAAGTGTTTCATAAGCAGGAACATTTTTATATTGATGACTTTGCATTTGGTGACTGTTCTCTGTCATTAGATGGATGAGAGAGTGATAATATGTGATCAATGATGCAATCATGAGAACAAATCAGCTTAATACACTTTACAAAGGTATTTTTATTATAAGTTTCAGATTCCTGGTTTTCTATAATCACTCAAGTCAACTCCACTGAGCATACGAAATACTGTATCTGTAGTGTTTATGTGTCTTAAAACACAAATATCCAGCCAGCATCCTTTATTCAAGGAATTTATGGAATGTTGAAGTTTGTTCTAGTTTATCACAAAGTAAATGGGAATTATACTTGAGCAAAGCACCGGGATATGATAACATTCTAAGACTTACAGAAGCCGTATATTACATACAAAAGACCAAAAAAAAAGTCTTTATTATTTAGAAAATAGAGTCTCATTGTTCTACTTTCTAAATGAACACATCCATATATCACTTGGATTTCACAATATTCAAGTTTGAATGATAAATAAAAATGAGGTAGTATTAGAAGATGATTGTTGTTTTATAGTGACAAATGAAAGCTTTGTGAAATACGATCCACTCAAACTGTATTGATGTAGTGAATTATATGTTCTTGTTCTCCCATTATTTATTTCCATAGGAAAATATAAATACATTTAATTATTTCTTCTTTCTAACTTCTAGAGTTAAATAGTAAGAGAAGCAAGTTTTCTGGTCACTAACAATTTAGGTTTCGAGGTTGTTAAATAAAAAAAAAATTTGAGATTCAAATAACCAAAAAATTAATATAAAATATCTTAAACAGTCAAATATTTAATATAAGGAAATATTCTCTCTATTGTGACAATGAAAGCCATTTAGTCGTGTCCAACTCTTTGCAACCCCATGGATTATACAATCATATAATTCTCTAGGTCAGAATATTGAAGTGGGTAGCCTTTCCCTTCTCCAGGGGATCTTCCCAACCCAGGGACTGAACCCTGGTCTCCCACATTGCAGGCAGATTCTTTACCAGCTGAACCACCAGGGAAGCCCAAGAATACTGGAGTGGGTAGCCTATCCCTTCTCAATAGGATCTTCCCGACCCAGGAATTGAAGCTGGGTCTCCTGCATCACAGGCGGATGGATTCTTTACCAACTGAGCTATCAGGGAAGCCTCTCTCTACTCTATGGACCAATTGATATTTAAATGTAAACATGTTTTGTAGGTTTGATTAAACTATTTTAATAACTTTTTTCTTTCCTGTTTTGTGGTTAGCCTCCTCAGTTCCTTGAATTTATTCTGCTATCTTACTTCATGATCTCTAGATGACAACAGTAATTGCAGCATTATTCATGATAGCCAAGTTATGAAAACAACCTAAATGCTCATCAAGGGATGAATGGATAAAGAATCTCTCTCTCACTCTGTCTCTGTCTCTCTATCTCACACACACAAATAGCCAGCCATGAAAGAAAAAAAAAACAATCTGCCGTTTGTGACAAAATGGATGAATGTTGAAGGCATTATGCTAAGTGAAATAACTCAGAGAAGGACAAATACTGTGTGATACCACAGCACATGTAGAATCCAAGAAGGCAAACTCATAAAAACACAGAGTAGCATGGTGGTTACCAGCTGCTGAGAGGTTGGGGAATTGGGAAGATGTTGGTTAAAGAATACAAACTTGCAGTTAGAAGATTAATAGGTTCTGGGGATCTGATCACAACATTGTGATTATATTTGATTCCATGTTATATTGGGCTTCCCACTAGAGATAAAGAACACACCTGCCAATGCAGGAGACATAAGAGACACACGCTCAATTCCTGGATTGGGAAGATACCATGGAGGAGGGCATGGCATTCCACTCCAGTATTGCCTCCAGAATCTCATGGACAGAGAAGCCTGGCAGGCTGCGGTCCATGGGGTCACAATGAGTTGGACACAACTAGAGCAACTTAACACACACGCACTGTATTATATAAAAGAAAGACTAAATATTAAGTGTCCTATCAATTATCACAAAAAATGATAATTATGTAATATGATGGTGGTGTTAATTAATGTTATGGTTCATTGGAAAAGACCTTCATGCTTGGAAAGTCTGAGGGTGTGAGAAGGGAGCAACAGAGGATGAGATGGTGGGATGGCATCACCAAATCGAAGGACATGAGTCTGAGCAAACTTCAGAGATGGTGAAGGAAAGGGAAGCCTGGCATGCTGCAGTCCATGTGAGCACAGAGAATTGGACACAACTAGAAAAAAAAAAAAAAGAATTGGACACAACTTAGCGACTGAACAACAACAACAATGGTAGAAATCATATGCAATGTGGAAGTGTGTTAAATCAGCGTGTTGCACCTTAAATTTACACAATGCTATATGCCAATTATATCTCAAAAGACAAAAGAATGGAAAAAATAAATAAAATAGTTCACAGCCAACTTCAGAAACATTTTATCAGGCTGATTTTTGCCAATATTCTATCCTTGAATTCAGTTCAGTTCAGTTCAGTTGCTCAGTTGTGTCTGACTCTTTGCAACCCCATGAACTGCAGCACACGAGGCCTCCCTGTTCATCACCAACTCCCGGAGTTTACCCAGACTCACGTCCATTGAGTCAGTGAATGCATCCAACCACCTCATCCTCTGTTGTCCCCTTCTCCTCCTGCCCTCTATCTTTCCCAGCATCAGAGTCTTTTCAAATGAGTCAGATCTTTGCATCAGGTGAGCTATGACTATTACTAGGAATGCTATTTAAAAAAAAAAAAAACAGATAACAGTGAAGAGATGAAGTACAGGGTTTACCCCCAAGATAGTATGGAACATAGAGTCTGAGAGCTAACAAAATATATCATCAAAAGAAGAAAGAACTGCAAATAATCAGATAGTGCTTAGCATTTGATAGCCTGGAAGCAAAGTGGTGGTTGAGGCAAAATGCATAAATCTCCCAAATATCGTTCCAATGGGAGAGACCCACTGCCAAAACTAAAGGACTGATTTAGATGCCTCTTCCATTATTGCTTCTTTTCTAAAAATCAATAGCTCATCAACTATATCTATAGGGTTAAAGATACCTGTTCTACCATTTTTCTCACCTTTGGAACACATGCTTCTTCACACAGGTTTACTTTATTGTCAAGGAAAAGAGATTTGTGGGTTTCCCTGGTGGCTCAGTGGTAAAGAATCCACCTAGCAATGTGGGAGATGCAGGTTTGACCCCTGGGTCTAGAAGATCTCCTGAAGAAGGAAATGGCAACCCACTCCAGTGTTCTTGCTTAGAAAATTCTATGAACAGAAGCCTGGCGTGCTATAGTCCATGGGATTGCAAAAGAGTCAGGCATGACTTAGTAACTAAAAAACAACAGCAAAAGAGATTTGAATCCCGAAAAACTAAAACTAGTGATGGGAATT
Organism: Dama dama; assembly: GCF_033118175.1. NCBI lineage: Eukaryota > Metazoa > Chordata > Mammalia > Artiodactyla > Cervidae > Dama > Dama dama. The sequence continues at coordinate 60,167,795 of NC_083705.1, read as the reverse complement.
CATATGTGAACCTGAAACTAATACAAGCTGAGTTAAAGATTCCTGAGAATTTCTGAACTGAGACAATGGTTGATAGACCTCATCAAGGCTAAATATTAACTTACATGCCACCTATTCTGAAAGATTTCAAATAAACTTCAAAAATCAATATAACTGGCATGATAAAATTAAGAATTATCTGGATAAATTAAAATTAAGTCTGAAAAAATTAAGTTGAATACAAGAAAGAGAAATATGCACAAAATTAATGAAGGTGTGAATAATAAAAATATTCAAAAGAACATATGAGCTGCAGTAAGGCTAGCTCTTACAAATTATCTCTGGCTTTTTGCATATGTACAAGTGAAGAAGAAAATGTTAAATTATTATTAAAATCTGGGGAGTTACAGTCATACTTTATTCTTAATAAAAGTGTCTACTCATTTGAACATTTTTATGCCCTTTTATCTTTTGAATAACGAGGGTTCAGACATAAAATCACTGGGCAAAATTTGTTTCTAATAATAAATTCCCCTTTAACAAATCAAGAAATATCATCAAAAGGTGTGCTTTGTTAAGATACAAAATGAGTCAAGACCTACGTGGGCTCAAAACCTAACATGTGTAAAAAGGATGTGATTTTTTACCTATTTTATTTCCAGCTCTTCTCTTGAATTTTCTTTATGAAAATTTTTGCCTCTACATTTCCTGTTCTTTTTTTCAGTAAGAAATTTTTCTAATTTAAATTGTTTAGTCTGAAATTGATGTCATTTTAATAATGATTATAAAAGTATATACAACAACCACCTGCATGATTTTCATCAGAAATATTAATAGCATTCAGCATGGTGTAAGCATTTACTACTTGAAAATAATCCATATTTAAAGTAAAATATACAAAAAATATAATAGCAATAAAGCTTATGATGTTAGATAATAAATCTTCATAACAGTTTAATTTCCAATAAGAAAACCATATATAAGTTACTTATTATATTGTTATTTACAAAAGCTTAATTTGGAAACATCTAAATAGTCATGCAAAGGAATCATGGTATAGCTTCAAGGTAAAAATTTATGAAGTCATTTGTGAGACATTGTTAGGGTGATTATTAGAGAAACTTCTGGAGTGAGATAATATGGACTAAAACCTGGGATTTGCTACTTATATGTGACCTTGATGAACTGCACACCCTTTCTATGCTCCGTCTCTTTGTCCTGAAATGGGAAGCTCACGGTCACAGACGTTGTAGAGGTAGTGGTGCTAGCAGCAGAGACGGTGGTAATTAGTAGTGTTAGACGTGCTAGTAGTAGTGTTAGTCATTAAAATCGTGTTATCACAGATTATTTAATGACAGAAGAAAATGCTCATGAGGGCATCCCCAGTGGCTCACTAATAGCTCAGTTAGTAAAGAATCCCCCTGCAATGCAAGAGACCCCGGTTTGATTCCTGGGTCAGGAAGATCTGCTGGAGAAGGGATTGGCTACCCACTTCAATATTCTTGGGCTTCCCTTGTGGCTCAGCTGATAAAGAATCCGCCTGCAATGTGGGAGACCTGGGTTCGATCCCTGGGTTGGGAAGATCCCCTGGAGAAGGGGAAGGCTACCCACTCCAGTATTGCGGCCTGGAGAATTCCATGGACAGTTCATGGGATCTCAAAAAGTCAGACACGACTGAGCGACTTTCACTTTCAGTTTTCAGTGGCTCACTGGTAAAGAATCTGCCTGCCAGTGCAGGAGGCACGGGTTCCAGCCCTGCTCCTGGAAGATCCCACACGCCATGCAGCAGCTAAGCCCGTGTGCCAAAACCACTGAGCCTGTGCTCTGGAGCCCACATGCCACAACCCGTGCTAGAGCTCACGTTCCAGAGTGAGAAGCTCGTGCACTAAAACTAGAGGATATTTCCTGCCCGTGGCAATGAGAGAAACCCCCTTGCAGCAACAAAGACCCAACCCAACCAAAAAGAAAGAAAGAAAGAAAAGACATGCTCATGACAAACTGTTAAATGAAAATAACAGATACTGGCACAGATTGAGATCTTGTCCAATTTCAGTGAGACTTACTTCTTTAATCCAAGATATACTTCTTTGAATAGGGCTTCCCTTGTGGCTCAGCAGTAAAGAATCTGCCTGCAGTATAGGAGATGCAGGGGATGTGGGTTCGAATCCTGGGTGAGGAAGGCACACTTGAGGGAGGGCACGGCAACCCACTCCAGTACTCTTGCCTAGATAATGCCATGGACAGAGGAGCCTGGCAGCCTATAGTTCATAGAATTGCTAAGAGATGGACATGAATGAGTGCTCACAAACACACATACATGCATATGCATATATATCATATATACTATCATATATAAAATATAAATGTATAGATATATTTAAATATAATAAGGAAGCATAATTGAGAACATAGAAACCAAGCCCACTTGAAGGGCTTGTGTGTGTAGGTCCCTGTTACCCAACATGTAGACATCACACATTTTTCAAGTATCAGTTAATGATAGGATTTGGTCACATGTCTAAGCAATAGCATGCAACAAAGTATAGATCATTATTTTTCCTAAATGTTTACTAGGAACTCAGAGTCAAGCTTTTTGCTAACTAATAGGTGGTTTTTCTAAATTGTGTTTTGAGATCATCTCCCCCCCACAGATCATCTCCTGTGGGGCATTAACAGTGGACCATAGAGCCATCTAAATTCACAACTTTATTAAACCTCCTCAGGCAAGTTCAGTGGACAAATCACCCTATATTCTCCATGATAAATCATAAATATAAAGAAGCAGTATTTCTGGGAAAAAAGTGTCATTTCACTAATATTATATAAACACTTCATTTAGCTAAATATATATAACAGTTCTGGACATGAGTTTGGGTTGGCTCCAGGAATTGGTGTTGGACAGGGAGGCCTGGCGTGCTGCAACTCGTGGGATCACAAAGAGTCGGACACGACCAAGTGACTGAACTGAACTAACAGTTCATGTGATTTGTGTAATAATCACAGTTAAAAAACAAACAAAAAACAACATGTTTTATACTCACCTTCTCAACTCCAAATTAAAAACCTGGTAAGTCTCATGGAAACTTGAGGGAGATTTGACTGAGGGAATTCATTATCTATATACGTAAACAACTAGAGAAGGAAATGGCAACCCACTCCAGTATTCTTGCCTGGAGAATCCCATGGACAGAGGAGCCTGGTGGGCTATAGTCCATAGGGTTGCAGAGTCAGACATAACTGAAGTGACTTAGCATGCAAGCACTCATATGTAAACAGAGAAGGAAATACACCCAGGAATGTGGTATTTTTGTGAGAGATGCAAAACCGAATACTTGGCTCAATTCAAAACTTTCATAATTCAAAGCTTATCTTAATAAAATCTGCCAGATGTTTCTCTATTTCAACTTAAATAGTGATATCATGTTGCAACAGTATAAAAACATTTTGCAATTTGTTAAGTCTGACAACTTCAAAATTAATTAGTTTTTGACAAAATGTTATTCTGTGGGTATTCATAGTATTTGGAACTTTATGCTTAGAAATATGATTGATATGTTGTAATATATTCATGGAAACTGGAATGTCAATTTCTCATAAAATGCACCTGGCATTGAGTATGAACTTGACCAAAAGGAAAAGAGAAAGTAAACTAACAATGGCTATTATCTGAAAGATAGGCTTAAGCATGGCTTCTATTTTTTATATAGCTTTTTATTTTCTTGAAGGGGGTTAGTATTTTCAAATTAATATGTATATTAAGACATTTTCTTAAGTGTTGGCTATATAGAAAGATAAAAGTAATGGAATTTGAGAGTAGATTGACTAGGATATTCAATGTATGATAATGTGTAAAATGCATACACACATAGACACACACAGAAGTCAGCATGCAAGGAGAGATGAGTCAATTTTCAATGATGATTTTGGAAATATTCATAGCTATATAATTATGATGTTGAGTACTTCACTTATGGTAAACATTACAATCCTTGATATCTTTTGTATTAATACCTTTTGTGTGCCTTTGAAATATTTTCTCTGCATCAGATTCCATATACACTGTCCTGTTTCCAAAGTAAACAAGTTCTACCTGTGAATAATACTTCTAGTGTGAATGTCAGTGGTAATGACATGCTACAATCTGGAAATTTTGACAGGTGTTTCTTTTATCTCTTTTGTAGTTTTTTTTTTTTAATAATTTGAACACAATTAGAGAAGCTTTCCAGATATTCACAAATGCCTAGACCAAGACAAGTTTCTCCCTTTGATCTCATCCAATCTGCAAACCTACACACCTACCCTACTTTCTCATAGTCCTATCCTGGATCAAACATCTATTCTGGATTAAATAACTTCTCTTTTGTTCTTCAGTAATAAGAAGAACCACCTTCACTATTTATTATATAAGAAGGAGACACTTTTTTCCCTCTTCCCAGAGGAAGCTTGATCCAATGGGCTGACAGGGGAGTTCTAGGATGAAAAGTGCCTGAATGTCCTTGGAACTGGAGGTCCCTCATCCCTGACTCTAGCCTGTAAAAAGTATGGGTCACATCACCTATCACACAAACTGCAATATTTTGGAAGTCCCATCCTGCATCCACTTGGCCCAGAAATCACAGTGTGGTGATTATTTTACATGGAATTAGAATTCTCAAATTATAGAAGTATGTTATAGCAGGGAGTTGGGAGCTGGTAGGAACAGACTCATTTTCACAGTGCTGGGGTTTCTTCTGTTGGTTTCATCAATACTCAAAAGTTTAGCTTAGGACTTCCTGGTGGTACAGTGGATAAGAATCCAATGCAGGAGACACAGGTTCCATCCCTGGTCCAGATTCCACATACCAAGGGCAAACAAAGCCCATGGGCCACAGCTATTTAAACAAGTTTATTTGGCTGTCAGATTTACTAAATCCTCAAGTTTCTTTTATACTCATCCTTAGACTGTTGTTCCGGCCCTAAGTCGCTTTTGACTCTTTGTGACCCCATGGACTGCAACACACCAGGCTTCCCTGTCCTTCATCATCTCCCAGAGCTTGCTCAAACTCCTGCCAATACAGTCAGTGATAGATGGGGAAACAGTGGAAACAGTGGCAGACTTTAATTTTGGGGCTCCAAAATCACTGCAGATGGTGACTGCAGTCATGAAATTAAAAGATGCTTACTCCTTGGAAGGAAAGTTATGATCAAACTAGATGACATATTAAAAAGCAGAGACATTACTTTGTCAACAAAAGCGCGTCTAGTCAAAGCTGTGGTTTTTTCCAGTAGTAATGTATGGATGTGAGAGTTGGACTGTGAAAAAATCTGAGTGCCGAAGAATTGATGCTTTTGAACTGTGGTGTTGGAGAAGACTTTTGATAGTCCCTTGGACTGCAAGGATATCCAACCAGTCCACCCTAAATGAGAAAAGTCCTGGGTGTTCATTGGAAGGACTGATATTGAAGCTGAAACTCTAATACTTTGGCCACCTGATGCGAAGAGCTGACTCATTTGAAAAGACCCTGATGCCGGGAAAGATTGAGGGCAGGAGGAGAAGGGGACGACAGAGAGTGGGATGGTTGGATGGCATCACCAACTCGATGGACATGGGTTCAGGTGGACTCTGGGAGTTTGTGATGGACAGGGAGGCCTGGCGTATTGCGGTACATGGGATTGCAAAGAGTCGGACATGACTGAGTGTCTGAACTGAACTGAACTGAACGGAACTGATACTGTCCGACCATCAGGTCTTCTCTAGTCCCCTTCTCCTCCTGCTTTCAATCTTTCCCAACATCAGGTAGGAAGCCAAGAGATACTTGGAGTAACAGCAAATTTGGCCTTGGAGTACAAAATAAAGCAGAACAAAGGCTAACAGAATTTTGCCAAGAGAACGCGCTGGTCATAACAAACACTCTCTTCCAACAACACAAGAGAGGACTCTACACATAGACATCACCAGATGGCCAATACCAAATCAGATTTATTATATTCTTTGCAGCCAAAGATGGAGAAGCTCTATACAGTCAGCAAAAAAAAAAAAAAAAATACCAGGAGCTGACTGTGGCTCAGACCATGAACTCTTGATTTAAAAATTCAGATTTAAATTGAAGAAAGTAGGGAAAGCCACTAGACCATTCAGGTATGACCTAAATCAAATCCCCTACGATTATACAGTGGAAGTGACAAACAGATTCAAGGGATTAGATCTGATAGACAGAGTGCCTGAAGAAATATGGACAGAGGTTCATGACATTGTAGAGGAGGCAATTATCAAGACCATCTCCAAGAAAAAGAAATGCAAAAAGGCAAAATGGTTGTCTGAGGAGGCCTTACAGATAGCTGAGAAGAGAATCTAAAGGCAAGGGAGCAAAGGAAAGATATACCCACTTGAATGCAGAGTTCTATATTATAAAATATTAATCATATGCAAAGGTACAGATATAGGTCAATAAAGTGTACTCACATGCATGCACACTCACACTCACAATAACGTTTATTTTGTTTGCCTCTTTTTCTACTGCTCAGCAGCAACAAGAATTTGAAAAGGGTGCCCATAATTGCAATGAATACTTTATAGACACAAGCTCTTCAGAACAGCATATGGCACTTTAATTCAAATTCACTACAGAGTAAGGAAAGTGCTTCACAGTGGAGTATAATGGAAAATAAAGAGGTACCTAGGGGTTTTTAAGGCTAGCAAAAGACTTTCAGATAAGAAGATAAAGCTATACTTAAATACACCAGGCACACCGTATATCTTTTCCCCCTTGGACAAAAGAATTCCAGGCATATTTTAGTTTACATTTAGCCTTGCTTTCTTTCCTCACCATTCTTTCTTTCTTTTTTTTTTTTTTTTTAATTCTTTCTCTTAGCTTCCCTAGTGGCTCAGTAGTAAAGAATCAACCAGCCAATGTGGGAGATGTGAGTTAGATCCTTGGGAAGATCCTCTGGAGAAAGAAATGGCAACCCAGACAAGTATTTTTGCTTGGGTAATCCCCTGGGCAGAGGAGCCTGGTGGGCTATAGTTCATGGGGTCGCAAAGAGTCTAACACAACTCAGTAACTAAACAACAACAACATTCTTTCTCTCTCTTTAGCTTTTGTTCTCACTAGACATATTTCTAGGTGCTAGGGATATAGAAGCACCTACCCTCAGGAGGTGTTTATTCTGTTAGCCAATAACCAAGATTTGTGTGAAGTGAGTAATTTAAAACATAAAACTACAGTAACATCCTCTGTCCATGGGATTTTTTCAGGCAAGAATGCCATTTTCTTCTCCAAGGAAGTGAGGTTATAAGTATGCTATTTAAAATTTCTATTTTTTTTTTATATGGAAAATGAGGTTGGCCCCTGCCCTACCAACTGGGGTAACATCATTTTATATAAATATACTGTGGGTAACTGGAAGTTTAATATAAAGGTAATACATTATAATCATAAATATCTATACAGCATGAAATACATCCCAAGCATTGTGCTAAAGGTCACAGGAAATGCAAAATTTTGTCCTTGCTTAGGCATCAAACTATGTCCGACTCTTTTGTGACCCCACGTGCTGTAACCTGCTAGGTTCCCTTTCCATGGGATTTCCCAAGCAAGAATACTGAAGTGGGTTGCCATTTCCTTCTCCAGGAGATATTCCTGACTCAGGAATGGAGGTCAAGTCTCCTGCTTTGGCAGGCAGATTTTTACCCCTGAGCCACCTGAGAAGCCCAAATGCAATATAGGGATGACTATTTTCAGTATGGAGAAGGCAATGGCAACCCACTCCATCACTCTTGCCTGGAAAAATCCCATGGACAGAGGGGCCTGATGGGCTGCAGTTCATGGGGTCGCTAAGAGTCCAACACAACTGAGCGACTTCACTTTCCACCTTTCACTTTCATGCATTGGAGAAGCAAACGGCAACCCACTCCAGTGTTCTTGCCTGGAGAATCCCAGGGACGGGGGGAGCCTGGTGGGCTGCCATCTATGGGGTCGCACAGAGTCAGACAGGACTTAAGTGACTTAGCAGCAGCAGCAGCAGCATTTTCAATATGGTCAGGAAGAAAAATATAACCATATTGAGAACTGTCACAAAACCATATAGAAAAAAATAAATTAGATATATGAACAAATAAATTAAATCTATGAGAAACTTTATCATCTGCATAAAAATCACCTGTTTTCTGGTTAAAATGTGGGTTCTTAGGCAATTCTAGATTTACAGAGTCAGCATCACTAACAAGATTATTAATAGCCTCAAGAATTAAGAACTGCATTGTTAAATTCTAGGGGCTTCATAAGTGCGCTAGGGATTCTCATTGTGGAAAACAACCCTATGAATGACCTGTGAGGACTCACTTAACATCCCCCTTGTTCAGCAGCCTCAGAATTCACACTGGCTCTCCAGGAAGCTCCTTCCCTTTCAGTCAGGACCTGACTGAATTGTCAGGACCTCAGCTGGGCCCCTTAGTGCATCCAAATAGGAAAGGGCAGGACTTGCTGGACCTGGGGTCCTAGCAGGTCGGCCTTTTCTTAGTGACTCTCGTGTTCATTTCATCACCCTTTTTTCTCTTTTGCTCTGAGTGACATCTCTGCTCAGTCCTTCAGCAATGTCCTCCTATGGCTTGTGGATTAAATTCTCACCCCTCTATTCCTTCCGTAAATCTGCTGACAATTGAATAGGAACCTTCTTCTGCATCATCACAGTATAATTACTACCATCAGGAATGTAACATTTACATTATCTGATAAATAACACACATTAGTATATTGTATTTATAATATTTATAGGTTTGTGTGTGTGTGTGTGTGTGTGTGCTCATTCATGTCTGACTCTGCAGTCTCCTGGATGGCAGCCAGCCAGACTCCGCTGTCCATGGAATTCTCCTGCAAAGAATACTGTAGTGGGTCTCCATTTCCTTCTCCAATTATACAATACTACAATCTAATACGGAGTCTGCACTCAGATGTATCTAACATTCCTATAATAATGAACTTTGTAGCCTTGGCTTGTTGTTTGATTCAGGATCTGAGCAAGGATTGCACATAATTTTTAGTCATGTCTTTTTATTGTCCTTGAATAGAGATCAGTTCTTCAGCCTCTTTTTTCTTTGCTTCTTTCATGACGGTGACATTTCTGTGAAGTCTGGGTTCCTGTTATGCTGAACAATACGACTGAATTGTTTATTTAAAGTGCAGCTTGCTTCCATGTCCTGGCTATTATAAACAGTGCTGCGATGAACATTGGGGTGCACGTGTCTCTTTCAGATCTGGTTTCCTCAGTGTGTATGCCCAGAAGTGGGATTGCTGGGTCATATGGCAGTTCTATGTCCAGTTTTTTAAGAAATCTCCACACTGTTTTCCATAGCGGCTGTACTAGTTTGCATTCCCACCAACAGTGTAAGAGGGTTCCCTTTTCTCCACACCCTCTCCAGCATTTATTGCTTGTAGACTTTTGGATAGCAGCCATCCTGACTGGCGTGTAATGGTACCTCATTGTGGTTTTGATTTGCATTTCTCTAATAATGAGTGATGTTGAGCATCTTTTCATGTGTTTGTTAGCCATCTGTATGTCTTCCTTGGAGAAATGTCTGTTTAGTTCTTTGGCCCATTTTTTGATTGGGTCATTTATTTTTCTGGAATTGAGCTGCAGGAGTTGCTTGTATATTTTTGAGATTAGTCCTTTGTCTGTTTCTTCATTTGCTATTATTTTCTCCCAATCTGAGGGCTGTCTTTTCACCTTACTTATAGTTTCCTTTGTAGTGCAAAAGCTTTTAAGTTTCATTAGGTCCCATTTGTTTAGTTTTGCTTTTATTTCCAATATTCTGGGAGGTGGGTCATAGAGGATCTTGCTTTGATTTATGTCGGAGAGTGTTTTGCCTATGTTCTCCTCTAGGAGTTTTATAGTTTCTGGTCTTACATTTAGATCTTTAATCCATTTTGAGTTTATTTTTGTGTATGGTGTTAGAAAGTATTCTAGATGCCCATCAGCAGATGAATGGATAAGGAAGCTGTGGTACATATACACCATGGAATATTACTCAGCCATTAAAAAGAATTCATTTGAACCAGTCCTAATGAGATGGATGAAGCTGGAGCCCATTATACAGAGTGAAGTAAGCCAGAAAGATAAAGAACATTACAGCATACTGACACATGTATATGGAATTTAGAAAGGTGATAACGATAACCCTATATGCAGAACAGAAAAAGAGACACAGAAATACAGAACAGACTTTTGAACTTTGTGGGAGAATGTGAGGGTGGGATATTTCAAAAGAACAGCATGTATACTATCTATGGTGAAACAGATCACCAGCCCAGGTGGGATGCACGAGACAAGTGCTCCGGCCTGGTGCACTGGGAAGACCCAGAGGAATCGGGTGGAGAGGGAGGTGGGAGGGGGGATCGGGATTGGGAATACATGTAAATCCATGGCTGATTCATATCAATGTATGACAAAACCCACTGGAAAAAAATAATAATAATAATAAAAATTAAAAAAAAAAAAAAATAAATAAAGTGCAGCTTGTCAGACGTGTGCAATCCCGTCAGCAGTGCCCTGAAGTGCATTGAGGTGGAGCAGCTGAGCAGGAGTTCTGGACAGTTAGGTGTAAGCAAGACTGTGATTTTATTGACTGCATATTATTGGGGGGGAAATGAAAGAGGAAGTTGGGGTCATTGGCCTCCATGAGACGCAACCGTAGAATGTAAGCTGGTCAGGAGGAAAATGAGAGCACAGGGCATTGGTGGATATTGTTAAGTTGATAGAAGACTCACCCGGCATTCTTCAGAAAATGAAAGAATTTAATATCAGTTCCTTTTGTGCTTGGGGATTTTCGAAACATTTCTGGTAAATTTATATTTTATGGTGGTTTAGTTGCTAGGTAGTGTCTGACTCTTGAAACTCCACGGACTGTAGCCAGTCAGGTTCCTCTGTCCATGGAATTTCCCAGCAAGAATACTGGAGTGGGCTGCCATTTCTTTTTCCAGAGGATCTTCCCAACCCAGGGATAGAACCCTGGCCTACTGTATTGCTGGTGGATTGTTTACCATCTGAGCCACCAGGAAAGTCCTTATATTACACACACACACACACATAATTCTTGCCATTTAAATGAGATTTTTATACATAGTGATAATTGTACTGGATACATATTAGTAGTGGTGGTGGTGGTTTAGTCACTAAGTCGTGTTTGACTCTTGTGACCCCATAGACTATAACCTGCCAGGCTCCTCTGTCCATGGGATTCTCCAGGCAAGAATACTGGAGTGGGTTGCCATTTCCTTCTCCTAGCTGAGCTACAAGGGAAGCCCATATTAGTAGTACTTTTTTTATTATTACCATTATAACTACTTGCAGTTGAGGATAGGTGACTATTTCAATCACTTGACATTCCCAAAACAGTATTTCAGCCCTCAGAGCCCTGTTTTGGAACTATGTGGACTTTTTCTTTCCTTACATTGATTAACAAAATATCAAATCTCTACAAATAAACCAGGAGAATAGCAATCAGATTGGTAAGGATGTTTATATTGTACTGTGAGCATCCATAGAAAACCAAAGTTAGAATAGTCACTCTCTGGCCTTCTGGCTATATATTGTCCTGGAACACATTTTTATTTTATTTTATTTATTTATTTTTTCATTTATTTTTATTAGTTGGAGGCTAATTACTTTACAATATTGTAGTGGTTTTTGTCATACATTGACATGAATCAGTCATGGATTTACACGTATTTCCCATCCCGATCCCCCCTCCCACCTCCCTCTCTACCCGATCCCTCTGGAACACATTTTTAATGGGTGCCTTAACAACCATCCTTGGTCAGGGAGCTGACCTTTAGGAGTATATGAGAAAAGAGTATTGCCTGGAGAATTCCATGGACAGAGGAGTCTTTCAGGCTACAGTCCGTGTAATCACAAAGAGTTGAACACAACTGATTGACTAACATACATACATACTAAAAGTGTTTAAGGTTTAGCTAACCAAGTAGAAAGCATTAAAATATCAACTAGTGCCCAATCTGGCAACTTCTTCAGTTGGTTTGTCTCTTTAAGATATTTGCATAAGAGCTAAATATTTCCATACCATCAGCTAGTTTGGAGCACATAATATACACTTTCAAATCAGCTGTCAGTAATTAACTTTCTTATTGTCTGAGCTTCAGGAAACAGCAATAAACGTTATCTCTGGATTTTGTTACGGTTCACCATGGAACTTCCAAAAAGATGTCAAAAACTTTGTCATAGCTGTTAATTATGTTTTTCTTACTGACTGAGAAAGAGTTAGAGAGATGCTAGCAAGCACAGTTGAATGAAATCATAATAATTTCTGCAAACTGATTTTATCTCTGCCACTGGACTTTATTCTTGGTACTTGAAGGCGTATAGATATTTTCTCAGAAAGTAGAAACTCAGGAATATGCTGAAGCAGACTTTCTACATAGTCATGACCATGTAGAAGACACGGCAATTAAGTGATCTTCTTTCACCTAGTTCACATGTTTTATACATGTGATTCCAGAAAATTAAAAAAAAAAAATCCTAATTTTTTTCTCTTTTCCAGGGGATCTTTTCCTCTTCTTTGCAAGAAGCCATCCTAGATGAAAACGAAAGCACAAAAGACAGAAACTCTCACTCTGCTGAAGTCTGTCTTCTAGAAGAGGGGAGTGAACCAATCATTTAACTTCAAAAATATGGTGTTAATAATTTTTCATAGGTGCTACAAAGAATACAAAACAGAAATATTGCACAGAGTGACTTTTCATGGAACGCTTCTTGAAATAGGTGGTCATGGTAGAGATCAGGCAATTTTAAAAGATGACCTCTAAGCAGGGACATGGTTAAAGACGAGTGGCCAGATGAGTGAATTTGGGGGTAGGGAGAGTGTTTTAAACCATCACATTTTATGTTGATCAAGCATTGGTCGTGATATGGTAGAAGATGGAAGGAAAGGACAGAGAGGAAAAGGAAGATGTGGGTATGTGAGATGTAGCAAGAACCAGTACAGTGAGAGTTGACAAGCCATGCAGCATAGAGTTCCACACACTTTGAGTTATCCTAACTGCGAAGGGGGTGCATTTTATCATGGTATACTGTATTTTTGTTTTAGCAAAGAAGTTGTAGTTCAGATGGTAAAGAATCTGTCTTCAATGTAGGAGACCCACATTCAATCCCTGGGCCTGGAAGATCCCATGAAAAAAGGAATGACTACCCACTCCAGTACTTTTGCCTGGAGAATCCCATGGACAGACGAGCCTGGTGGGCTACATTCCGTGAGGTCACAGAGAGGCAGATGCGACTAAAAATAATGTGGAATTTCTCTTTCAAATAGACAAATATTGCTAGTTTTAAAAAGGGAAGACTATTGTGACACTATTTTTGTTATGTGTTAGCAAAGTAAGAGCTGTATTTGTGTCCTTGGTTGGTAAATGTAGAATGCAATATAAGAAAACTATTGCCAAATAAATTATGGAGTTTTAAGCCAAAGGTATTTTTTCACTCTCTTTTTTCTTGCCATTTTATTTTTTTAACTTTTTATTTTATATTGGGGTATAGTTGATTAACAATGTGGCATTAGTTTCACGTGTACATAAAGTGGTTCAGTATACAAATACATGTACTTATACCTTTTCAAATTTGAGTTGTTAAATAACATTGAGTAGAGCTCTCTGTGCTATAGAGTAGGTCACTGTTGGTTATCAGTTTTAAATATTGCAGTGTGAACATGTCAAATGTATTAGATACGGGTCTTAGAATGATTGGGGAGAGAGGGGAAACAAGAATTTCAGGTTTTTGGTAGAAAGCAACTGAATGCATAATCTTGCTACCAAAGAAACAGGAAATACTGGGATTTGAGGGAGGTGTTGGGAGAAGGGAACCATACATCTGAGAGTTGACATCTCAGAAGAGATATTAATAGGAAATTAAAGAATAGTCTGACAAAAAAAGAATAGTCTGGCAGATGGGTACATTAAATTAAAGCCATTGATAAATAGAGTATATGAAAAAATACATATGGTGTATGCTATCTTTCTGGATATAAATAATTACATTAGAAAGATGACCTCTTACTCTGATGTTATATTATACAAATACATTCCATCAAAACAAAAAGAAAGCCATCCTTTCCCTTTATAGTAGGGCAGCTGTTGGGAAGAATTTCATCAGGATGCCGGATTATGTGCTCAGCCCTAAATTAATCACAGAAGTTGGGGATGGGGTGACGACAATGACACCTTGCTTGAGTGTTTGCTAGAAAAGGGTCCTACTGAAGGGAGATCTCCAATAAATAAATGGTGACATTATACCTATAGTGAAATGAGAGGGAAAAATCTTGCACAGCCAAACAATGGCTGTGGTATTCAATCAAGTTGACTCAATTTTTTCATCTTTAAGCCAATAATATATCTCCACAGAGTTCACCAAGAAAGTAAGCTGTCAACCACCACTATTAATGGCTGAAATGGTTGATTACCTTGAAGAATAAATATCATATTACAAATTAGAAAAAGAAAGACTTCACAGAGACAAAGCACTGCTTCCTCAGATAAGCACAGTAAGTGCATATTCATCTTGAGACTATTCTTTTTAATAATAGAAAAGAATTCAAATAGAATGCAGAAGTGGAGCCACATAGAAATGGCAGCAAAAAGCAGTATGTAGAGCATGCCTGGAATAGAGTTAGTTATTCCAGAAAAGCTAAGATTAAGAACTCCAAGACAACACGGATCTAAATGAGCATATAGATAGATATTGACTAGTAGTTCAATTTTAACTGTAGAAGGGATAGCTTAAATAGGACAGTAAAAGGGTTACACTTCCTGAGCTATTTAAAATGCTTTCTGAGTCACCAGGCAACACTGTACTCTGTATTTCCTAGAGAACAAGGCATATGTTTGACAGAGGATCTTTAAGTCACAAAGCAGTTGGCAAAGTCAATAGGCTGGCTTCAGAAAGCAAATCTGGAGGTAGTCTAAAAGTGGATAAGTAGATGGGGCCACCCACTCAGCAGTTCATTCGCACTCTACAATTCAATGATTTTTTCTTTCTAGTAGATAGATGGAAACATATAATTGAGGACAAAACATCTTTTTCTAAACTTTTTAAAGTTGAATTATAGTTGATTTACAATGTTGTGTTAGTTTCTTCTGTAAATCAAAGTAACTCAGTTATACACACACATATATATACATTCTCTTTTAGATTCTTTTCCATTATAGTTTATCTCAGGACACTGAATATATATATGTAATATATATATATATGTAGTTGAATATAGTTCCTTGTACTGTACAGTAGGGGAGCTTCCCAGATAGCACAGTGGTAAAGAATCCACTTGCCAATGCAGGAGACTCAAGAGACTTAGGTTTAATCCCTGGGTGGGGAAGCTTCCCTGGAGTAGGAAATGGCAACCCACTCTAGTATTTTTGCCTGGGAAATTCTATGGACAGAGGTGCCTGGTGGGCTACAGTGCATGGGGTCACACAGAATCAGATTATTAAGCACACACACATAAACACAGACACACACACACACACACAGACACACACACACACACACACACTATGGTATGGCCTTGTTGTTTATCCATTTTACATGTAGTAGTTTGCATCTACTAACCCCAAACTCCCAGTTCATTCCTTCCCTCCCACCTCCACCCTGGTAAGCACAAGTCTATTCTCCAAGTTTGTGAGCCTGTTTCTGTTCTGTAGATAGGTTCATTCGTGTCGTTATTTTCGATCAAACATATAAGTGATATTATATGGTATTTGTCTGTCTCCTTTTGACTTACTTCACTTAATATGATAATCTCTAGTTGCATTCATGTTGTTTCAAATTGCATTATTTCATTCCTTTTTTATGACTGAGTAGAAATATTTCCTTTTTAATATCAAAAAATATATTGTATATAAAGTGGCTAATGCACATTAAAAGATATATTTCTATGGCTCTTAGTTTTAAGACTACTTTTCTTTTGCTCTATTTGACCTTACATCTCACAGTTCCAACATTGCCATGACTAGCAAATGGTCCTTCTTTATTGCTATAATCATTGAGGCTTTCTATACCATATGCTTTCTAAAGGATGAACATGAAAAAAGTAAAACTAATCATTTAAATTAGTTTCAGGGATACTGTTCTTGGCACAGAATAGAGTTTATGAATCTTTTGCAGCTATTTCAACTCACAATGTACCAGCTTCTGTAGATTTAACTCTCAACCTATCCTATATTTTCTTGACCTTGAACACTTACTTATTAACATTTTATGATTCTAGAATAGTCCTTACTCCATAATGGCCATACTCTTTTATGATCTATTACAATAATAGATTACACAATTATTTTACAGGATAATATATTCAAATCCTCTGAATTTTTAGAAAGCCTTTGAGCGAAATGTGAATAGGTCTAACAGGGTAAAAGAAATGACCTAGTTACGTTCTCTTAAACTCTGACTTATCTCTATAAAAGGAAAACCTGACTCAGGGAAATCCATCAGCAAGATCAAAGACTCCTTCCTTCTATCTTCAGGCTGATAAGAGGGAATAGTTTCTCTATTTCTACAAAAACAGAAATATTCCTCTTATCTCTATTTTAATAATTAGCACACAGATATAACACCAGTATTATATTTTCTTTTGTTTTAAATATAAAATTCATTTTGAAACAAGTATCAAAGCCTTGTAACTATACTTAGCCATTTCATATTATATACTGCTTCTAATGGTGAATTTCAGTAGTCTCTTTGAAAGGAGCATAAATCTTAGAAGTCAGATAAAATTCTTTTTGGCTTCATGGTTGGGTTTCAGGAAAGTGAAATGAAGTAGGTTCGAAGTCCTCTCTGGAGAAAACGGAGCAACACAGCTGTTAATCATGTTTGTGGCAAGCAGAAATGCAAAGCCTCTAAAATAATCAGGAGACTTACATCTAAATGAGCATAAAGATGAAATAGATAGAGGTGCATAAAATATTGCAGGGACTTTTTACTATTATGTTCATTAAAGTTCCAGCTTAATGCATGCTTTATTGCCCAGAAATTCATTTCATTTGCATTTTAACTGGGTTTTAGTCAAGTTAATCCTTTTTCTTCCCTTGCAAAGAAACTATTCAGCAACTACAGCAAAATACTGAAAGAAGAGAAATAAATTGGAATATTCTACTTATACTAAAACTTTAATCTGTCATAGTTTACTAAAGAAAAAGAATGTCTATACCAAGTTCACTAGATCACATTATTTTAACAGGAAAAAGTATTTATGTAACATCCAGTAAGCTCTATTAGATAACAAAAAGAAATGTGTTCATTTATGCTAAACATTTAACATTAAGGGAGATTCAGCAAAATCAACATCTTATTTTTACAGGAGTGAAAAATTATAAAGTAACCACCTATTTACAAACATGCTATTAATTTTCATAAGAGGCTAAAATATGTAATACCATGAATCATTTAAGTGGTGTGTAAATTAAAGAGCAATTCAAGTTGTACTTTGAAAGTGTGAGCATTCAGTTCAGTAACATCTTAACCTAACAGAGAAAGCTCTCTTTTTAGTGTAGAAGAGTAAGTTTATTTCCTAAATCCTTGTGACTGTAAGGTCCACATGAAAACAATCGAGATCTGGCTGTGGGTCAATATTTTAAACACACAAACTGCTGAGCCCTTAGTAAAATATTAAATAGTAAAATAGTCTCTTCGGGCAAACAGAAACCTTAGTAAATCTCAAAGAAAAAGACGTGAGATAAAGGAATGAAAAAATGATGAGGACAAATAATGTCCTCAGATAAAAGGAAACTTTCTTCATTATCTATTTTGAAATATTTAACATACATATGTATAGATAAAATACAGTATTTTGATCATAACCGTCAATATTTGTTGAGAACTCTCTCTAAATTTTCTTTTAGTAAAATGTCTTTTTAAAGTCTGTGCTCTTAAGAAAACATGAACATTAAAAAAATATACAGGAGTATAGTTGCTTTAGAATACTGTGTTGTTTTCTGCAAAGTGAAATGTGTATATGTATCCCCTCTTTTTGAATTTCCATCCCATTAAGATCACCACAGAGCACTGGGTAGAGATTTTCCTGTCCTATACATTTCAGTTCTCATTGGTTATTTATATTATACATAGTAGTGTAAATTTGTCCATCCCAGTCTCCCAATTAATCCCAGCTCCCTCTTTCCCCCCTTTTCTGTCCATAGATTTGTCCTCTATGCCTGTGTCTCTACTTCTGCTTTGCAAATAGGTTCATTTGTACCATTTTCTAGATTCCACATATAAGTGTTAATATACAATTTTTTTTCTCTTTCTGATTTCACGCTGGATGACAGTATCTGTAAATGGCACAGTTTTATTCCTTTTCATAGCTGAGTGATATTCCATTTTATATATGTGCCACATTTTCCCTCACTTACCATCTGGGACCTTTTTTTGCACAAAGTACCCTGATTACTCTGGCTTACTCATCTTGTACTGTGCTGAGTTGCTCAGTCATGTCCAGCTCTTTTTGACTCCATGGACTGTATTCTGCCAGACTCATCTGTTCATGGGGATTCTCCAGGCAATAATACTGGAGTGGGCTGTCTTGCCCTCCTCCAGGATTACTCACCTTACCATAAGTCATGTTTTCAAATTTGGGGTGACTTTTTGTGATGTTTGTTGATAGTCTATTTAGAAGATTTGCTGCTATGAACTACTATTTTTTTAAAAAAGTGTTTTAGTGCCAATTATTTGAAGTATTTATCAAGAAAGGTAGAGTGCAGGAAAAAGTCCTACATTTGTTTCAAATATATTTATTTGAAATTTATTAATTTATTTGAAATTGTCTGAAGAAAATTGAGCACTATGATTTGAAATAATTAAAAGAAACTAAAGAGAAAGCCATGTTTTTTTACCCATCTTCACTCCTGCTGATTAATGCTAGACATAGATACAAGAAATTTAAAACAAGCCTATTCACTAAGAGTTAAATGATCTTTATAATCCAATTAACTTCTAGCACATTTCTGCTTAAAAGTTAAGCATGTTCAGTCACTCAGTCATGTCCAACTCTTTGTGACCCTATGGACTATAGCCTGCCAAGCTCCTCTGTCCATGGGATTCTCCAGGCAAGAATACTGGAATGGGTTGCCATTTCTTCCTCCAAAAGGGCAGACATAGTCCTTATTTTAGTTCTAGCTCTGTTCCTACTGATGTACTGATGGAAACATCTACCTACCAAAATGGAAGTATCTCCAGTTTAACTTATGAAAGGATGGTCTTCTACAGATGAATGATGTAATTTATTATTTAAAAATCCATTTTCCTCTGCTGTTGTTTCTGTGATGCAGGAATGAGTTCCATGTATAAGCTGCATAATTGTCTTAGTAAAAATATATTATCAATTAATTATTGTAAAATTCCGATTGAAGTACAGCCTGTACTCTAATGATCAGTTCAAGCTGGTTCCATTTTAAAATGTGTTATCTACACAGTCAGTCCTCAATACACAAGGCTTTCATATCTGTGGATTCAAACAAATGTGGATCAAAAATATTTATGAAGATTTGAAAGGCCCCGATGGAATGCTATACAACTCAGCCATCTAAAATGATGAAATTTTGACACTTATGTTAACATGGATTAACCTAGAGGGCATTACACTAAGCAAAATAAGCCAAACAGAGAAAGACAAATACCTTATAATTTCATTTACATGTGGAATCTAAAATACAAAACAAAGGAACAAACATAACACAACAAAAATAGACTCACAGATACAGAGGACAAAGTGGTGATGACCAGTGGGGAGGAAGGAAAGGGAGTTTATGAAATAGATGAAAGGCATTAAAAAGTACACAGTTCCAGTTTAAAAAATATGAAGCAGTAATCTTCAGCATTGGGAATATATTAAATAATGCTGTAATAAATTTGTATTGTGGTGGATGGTATCAGCTTATTGTGGTAACCATTTTGCAGAGTATGTAAATGTTGAGTCACTATGTTGAACGCCACTAATCAATAAAATATTGTAGATCAACTGTAATTCAATAAAAACATAAATTTGGCTAGGGAATATGTATATATATCCTTTTGGAGTCCAAAACCTGAAACAGACTTGCTGGTATTCTGTCTGAAACAGAATTGCTGGTTTTTAGCAGTCTTTGTTTTGGTAGTAGAGAGGAGATAGACAGCAGAGAGAAATGAGAGTGGCCCCAGACAGGATCTAAATCTTGTTCATTAATCCTTCATTATTTGCCTAATTCTGTTCATCTCTGGGCCATACATGGGTGAGAAATACAGTGTAGAAATATGGGTTCTGTAGAAATTAAACAAAACATGCCTTGACATCTAGGTAGTACTTAGTACAATCATATGTATAATCAAATTATTTTCTCATGTATTTAAATTAGTTAATTTCTCTAATTTTTGTTTTTGTCTAGTTGCTAAGTCACTAGGTCATGTCTGATTCTCTCGCGGCCCCATGTACTGCATCCCTCCAGGCCTCTCTGTCCATGGGATTTCCCAGGCAAGAATACTAGAGTGGGTTGCCATTTCCTCCTCTAGGGAATCTTCCTCACCAAAAGACCAAGTCCACATTTCCTGTGTTGCAGGTGGGTTCTTTGTGGCTGAGCTAGTAGGGAAGCCCACTTTCTCTAAACTCAGTGATTAAAAATTCAATGTGTATTTCAATCGGGAAATAAGCCAGTTCCTAGCAGAATGGGCTCAACAATTTTATAATAAAAATTAAGCAGTAGAAATGTGATAGCAAAATATTGATATTTTAGACAGAAGCTACATCATATGACCAAGTCCTCACATAGAAAATCATCTCATCCTCTTGCCCAGTAGTTTTACAGATACTTTTAGTCTTTAATTTTTCTGTGCACATGGGCGGCCAATGTTTCTCACCCCCTTATAGCTAATGGGGCGCTTGTCCAGTACCCACCAATGATATGCAAGAAAAGTGAATTGCCTCATTTTTACGAGGCGATATTTGAGAAGAAATGTAAGCTTTCTATGTTCTTTCTTAGGTCTTGGTAGGGTCCAGGAGTCCATGTGTTTTAGATGGAGAAGCATGGTGGAAGCAACTGATTTCCTGAGATACCATATGGAAGACCACTATCCAAAAAGTTAGGAAACTCGGGCAGCAAGCACCTCTTCTGAATTTGGCCACTGATACCTGGTTTTGCATCAGAACCTAGTCTTTCCTGACTAATCAAATGGGTAAATTCCAGAAGATTTTACTTGTGTCTCACAATTTGTTTTGCACACATGTGGGCCCCCAATTTGTTGAGCTTTAATATGTGGCAAGAAGCGTTAATGCTGTTACTGAAGATATATTCTGCAAAGCACAGTCATCACAAAGGCCACTGTTTATAAAAGACAATGTTTATGATGGAACATCCAGAACAAATTATGGTCATGACATGGAGCTGTTTTCAGGTCTGTGGCCATGTCAGTACTTACTGAGAAATAATATATTCCACAACCTTGAAGAGAATATCCTTCTCCATTCTTATATTTACTAGGATGGTTTCTGACCATTAATCATAAAGGGTTTCCACAATAGCAGCAGGCTAATATGATGATTTTAGTGATCCATGGCATACAAATACCGTGGAATGTTTCAAGAGATAAACTAGCTGAAGGATCTGTCTGTCACAGTTTTTGAGTCTATCAGTCTCTCTCCATGTTATCTGCTCAACTCTTGAAATCTCATCATCCATTACTTGTAGCAGATCTGCCTTCATAGGCAGAGAGAAGCACTTCCACTCCTAGGACACCTCATCTAGTCTTAAAAACAGGGTTCCTGATTTTTAGCCATTAGTGTAAAAACACACAAATCTGACTTGACAGTAACAAGTGTGCCTCTGGCAAAGATATTTTCTCTCTGAAAAATCAGGAAGTTTGATATGGAATTTTAAAGTGACTAAATGGTGGAAATATTCTGTGGTGAGGACATTTCCAAATTTCTCGTGTTTAATACATACAGAACTTCTAGAGAAGCAGAGCTGTTGCTGGATAAATGTGCTGTTTTTCCAGGAAAGCTGAGAAGAACTTGGGCCAGAACATTGCTGTGAAGGTTTTATATTTTTGAACAGTGAGCATGTGTGCAAGCACACAGGAGAAAGATAGAGAAAAAAATTTTCGGGAAAATATTTCTCACCATCTTTTGCCCTCAGCTTTAAGAAAAACAATAATAATGACAAAATGATGATCATTAGGAGCCCTGTAACTTGATGAACTCTGTGGCCTTTAAACTGGAGTTCTGAGATGAAGCATCAAATTTCACCTAAACTATTGAATGTTCCTTGCACAACTTACATGGACATATTGGCCCTGTTTCAAAACAGAAATGGCATAAATTTCACAGTTGCTCATCTTTCCAACAGAAAGGGGACCAAAAAGAAGGTGATAGTGTCATAATTCTGTGGTCTTGCTGGACTGAAGTAGCATGGCTCAATGGAGATGGGAAGGCTACTGGAACAGCCCAGATATGGGGTTAATGGCACAAATAAATTTCAAGGCAAGTCAGCCCTAGGAGCCTAATGACCACAAAATATCCAATCATTTTTGGACAAGGAAGACAGGTACCCTAAATTGAGGACTTCTTGGAATCATGCATGTGCTAGGCTGTGATTCTTCCATTTTGGTTAAGCCATATAACTTCTGAGAAATGGGAGATAAAATCTAGTTTAGAGTGACTAGCCTTGAACTGTTGGATCAGCGTGCCAAGAAGAACTGAATTAAGAAGATAGATTCAAATTCATTCAAATTGAATGAGTTAGGAAATCAAAATTTTGATAAGAAAATAGATATAGAGTACTAATATAACAAGGTCAGATATATTCATAGATCTTTGGAATAGTAAATTTAAATCCAAACATTTCACAATTTTAGGCAAAATTTTAAAAATAATCCTCAGAATTGATTCAAGATTAGTGCTGGGTAGGCAAGTCTTGAGTATGTAGTGAAAAGATCTTAATACTTGAAAGAACCAACTGATCAATTAAGGCTTTTCAAAATCTAGGTCATAGAAATTGATGGAAGTCTTATTTAGGTAAAGCAAATCCCTAGATATGCAGTACATGAAATGAAAATTTCCAACTAAAAGATACTAAGGAAGAGGACAGTTTTAATAGCAAAATGAAATTGATACATTTCCTCAAGTTCACATCTAAGCCAGGAAACTAATGAGACATACCTATAAAGTTATGTTTATTTCATGACTCAATTTTGCTTGTATCCATTATTTGATTATTACATATAGTTTTAATTTATATCCTGCTTCATTCTAAAATAGATTTTAAAGTATATTGCAAAAAAAATATAAAATAAATGGAATATCTTAAATTTAGGTGCAGGAAAATATGAGCAACTGAGAATTAGGGCTGTCTGATTTGAAAAGATATTTTATAGATGATAGATGATCCAGGCACTTTGGTAGACTGATGACTTGTATCTTAGCTCTAGGCTTTCTAGCAAGTATCTCAGAAATTTTATAATTCATACACTTCACCATATTCATAATATAAAAGTAAAATTATTGCCTTATATCATTATACTTAAACGAAGACTCAGAACAAATTTCTCACAAGAGCCTTCAAGTAGATATGAATAATGCAAGAAACAATGTGCTCAACAGACATGATAAAAAATGTGTTGATGGATTTTAAATATAAAGTGTCTTTATTCTATAGAGGACTAGCATTAATCATGGAAGTGATACTATTCAAATAGAACTGGTATGATCCAAACAAATAGAATGTGTGTAATGCTGTCCTGATTTCCATTTTCTCTGAAGGACATGACACATCTCCTTAGGGATAATTAATGGGGAAGACATGACATATTTTCCTATCACATTTTTTGGGCCCCCAATAAAGGGTTTTCTATCACAGAAAACCCTTACCTTTACTGTCAGTTAAAATATAGGTAGGGTTTCCTAGGTGACCCAGTGGTGAAGAATCCACCTGCCAATGCAGGAAATGCAAGGGACATAGGTTTGATGCCTGGGTTGAAGATCACTTGGAGTAGAAAATGGCTACCCACTCCAGTATTCTTGCCTGGAAATTCCTTGGGCAGAGAAGCCTGGCAAGCTATTGTCCATAGGGTTGAAAGAGTCAGAAATGACTGAGCACACACACACAAACACACATATATACACAACATAGGTAGCTTGAAGTGTTTGATGCACAATATAAAATTTGATGCCAAACCAACCTGGCATTATCTGATGCTCTAGAGTAATAAAAAGCATATAGGGTTTCATCCAAGTTTTGGGGGTTTAAAGCTTTTACATGCTTAGGATCTTCTTTACACAAATATATTTTAAAACTCTCATTTTTCAAATTAAAAAATTTTGGTCAGGTGAACCCATTGCTAGAGCCCCACACAGGACATTGGGAGAAGGTGACGAGGGTAAGGGTGAAGATCGAACTTTATTAGCTCTAGACTCATCCCCAAATTATATTAACAGTAGTTTTGACATTTTTGTTTTCAGAAACATATTCTGTGATGCTTTCTTGTGATGAAGTTGTGGAGACTCAGAGGAGAAGGAAACGGTTGAAAAAGTGATTTTGGTATTCTAATATCGATGTCAAAGGTTGAAGATGTTAGGGGGTGGATAGGGAGGTGGGAGGGGGGATCGGGATTGGGAACACATGTAACTCCATGGCTGATTCATATCAATGTATGACAAAGCCCACTGGAAAAAAAATAATAATAATAATAAAAATTAAAAAAATAAAATTAAATTAAAAAAAAATTTAAAAAACCTGAATAAACTATGAGCTTTCATGAATACTAATATATCAATGTTGATTTATTAATGGTAGCAAAATGGTCGTACTAAGGCAAGGTGTTAAAAAGAAAAAGCAATTTTCAGGAATATGCAAACATATATGAGAACTCTCTGTACTGTCTGATCAATTTTTTGTAAATCAACAACTGTTCTAAAAAGCATAGTCCATTAATAAAAATATTAAAGTTACAATCAATAATAAAAAAAAGTAAATAAAATTTAAAATGTTAAAGTGTCCAAATAGAAATTTCTCTAAAGATGTACAAAAAGCTAATAAGTATGTGAAAAGGTATCTAATATTAGCAGGGATGATGAAGATAAAAATCACAGTGATACATACTTCACAGTCACCAAAATGCCTATAACAAATGAATTTCTGTACTGCACCTACCAGAGATAATATATGTCAGAAATTCAGTTAATAGATAATGAAGAGATTTAAGAAAAATTCAATGGCAGTTAGAATAAAAAGAAAGAATAACTTTGAATAACATTTAGCCAAAAAATAATTACTTGACAATGTGGAGCAACTCAGAGGGAAGCAAAGGGGATAACACTTATGCTTCTATCTTAAGCAGATCAGCTGAAAAGTGAAAGTGAAAGGGGCTCAGTAGTGTCAGACTCTCTGGGACCCCATGAATTATACAGTCCATGGAATTTTCCAGGCCTGAATAATGGAGTGGGTAGCCTTTTCCTTCTCCAGAGATCTTCCTATCCCAGGGATTCTTTACCAGCTGAACCACCAAGGAAGCCCAAGAACACTGGAGTTGTTAGCCTATAGCTTCTCTGGTGGATCTTCCGACTCAGGAATCGAACCAGAGTCTCCTGCATTGCAAGCAGATTCTTTATTCAGGTCAGCAGAGCTTATGTCATTAACAGACACAGCATACAAAAAAAGGACAAGCAAATGTGGTGGATTCCCACTGTGGATAATTCGGAAAACTGTAAAAATAAACGATTGACATCAAAAGAGAAAAAACTCTCCATTGCAGATTGATGAAAGACTGTGATGCAGTGTTATGGTTTAAAGTGAATCTGTTAAGATATAGAAAGTTAATTTTTTCTGTATTCAATTTTCAAAAATTAACTTTGCAAGCTTGAAAACAACACTTTTCACTTGTAAAGGGTATAGTTTTATACCCTTATTGGGTTAAGTGACGAAAAAGTGGGAGTGATTGAATTGAAGTAAATGAGAATATTGAAACTTTTATGAAAAATCAGATCTTCAGGTGAATAAACACACTTTTCTCCAACAAACATTTTAACAAGTGAATTCTTTGTTTATTCTTTAAAACATAAATAATGTGGATATCACACGATATAGTCTCTTTTGGCTATCTAGTGCTATGTGACATAATACCCCAACATTTAGTGTCTTAAAGCAGGGGATGGCAACCTATGCTCATGGGCCAAACCCTGCCCTGGGGATTTTCTCTGTTTGGCCTATGGGTGAAGAGTGGCATTTACATTTTCTAAAAGGTTGTAAATTTTTTTATAAAAGTTTGAAAAAAATTGTATGCGGCTCATATACATACCTTTACATAAATATTTGCTGATAGATGCCCTAAAATAGGGTGAAGGCAATGGCAACCCACTCCGGTACTCTTGCCTGGAAAATCCCATGGATGGAGGAGCCTGGTAGGCTGCAGCCCAAGGGGTCGCAAAAAGTCGGACACGACTGAGCGACTTCACTGTCACTTTTCACTTTCATGCATTGAGAAGGAAATGGCAACCCACTCCAGTGTTCTTGCCTGGAGAATACCAGGAATAGAGCAGCCTGGTGGGCTGCCATCTATGCGGTTGCACGGAGTCGGATATGACTGACGTGACTTAGCAGCAGCAGCAGCAGCAGCAGCCCTAAAATAATCTCAAGGCTTTGTCATGATTTTGCAGTTTAGGCAGGGCTGGACAGAAATGTCTCCTCACTGTTAGAAAAACGTTGCCTGGAGTAATTTTCAAAGTGGCCTCAATCACATGACCAGAAGTTAATTCTTGATCTTGGCAGGGTGCTTAGCCTGAGCTGCCAACTGGAAAAGCTGGAGATTGTGACTTCATTTGGAGCTGTCAGTTGAGATGGTATGTATATCTGGCCTCCTCTCTTTCCATGAGCTTTTAGGGCCTCTTCATGTTGCTACTTGAGCTTCCTTACAGCATGGTGTTTTTAAAAAAGAAGCATTCTAAGAGAGCTGCCCGCAGGTCTCTAAAGACCCAACCTCAGAAATTATAGAGCATCCCATTAGGTCCTTTCTATTAATTGAATGTCTTCACATTAGCAGCCATATTCAAGAGAAAGGGAAAGAGAAAATACATTTTGATGGAAGAAATGGCAAAGGATATCCCTCTTCAATTTACCAGCTAGTCCTCAGAATAAAGCTACCATTGCAAACTCTCAAGTAGACCTTCACAAAATTTGAGAATGAAAGATGCAGTCTAGTTTTTATGAGAAGAGTCAGAATGTGCAAGGGTAATTTAAATATTATGCTGTTATGTAAGTATTTCTAGACTTTCAAGCTTATTCTAGTTTTCTGGTTCTAAACAAAGAGTAAAAACTAACCCAGTATTTGAATTTATAAAGTAATTTGTTTCAGCAGTTTCTCCATTTATTTATTTTTTCCTATTACATCTAATGAAATGCAAAGGTTAAACTGAAGTGTTTGGAACTATAACTTTCTATGGAGATACCAATGGGTAATTCTATCAAGATTTGATATGACATTTGTGAGTTAAAAATATGTCAGGGGTGTGTATTAGCTCAGGAATTGGTCCAGATAAAAAATAGAAGTTTAAAAAAATTACCAGCATTTTGTAGTACAGGTTACAGATATAATCATGTGAGAGAAATTTATAAAGACAATTAAATATCCTTATAAAAATCAAGGTTTTAACATTAAGTTAATTTAGCAAGTTAATTAATTTGTTAAATGTCTCTAGCAAATATATATTTGTTGTTCATAGACTTTTCTTCTTTTCTTTAAAATATGTAATTTCTCTATTAATAGAAGTGGTGATATCCTTTGTGGAAAGGATATCATTTTATACTTGTATGAGGTTGTAATTTCTATTTCTTATGGTTGTGGAGTAAAACACATTTTTAATCATATAATTTGCTTTAAAAACATACATTGCAAATACACACACATCCATATGCATCCCTAGAAGACATGTGTGCCTTTTCACAAAAAAATAAAATGCCACATACAGAGTGTTAATATATATTTCTTCTTATGTTTCAATGGACCGAAATTTACCGAGTTGCTTAGTAAACAATTAGCCTGTCACAATCTCATAAATGTTGACAGAAGATTCAAGAATCCTGGGTCACAGACAATGGGTTTTATTACTGTAACAGAGAAGACACTATGAGTTTTGGGTTTATGTTTTACTTCTTGCCCCAGAAATCCCATGGAGGTAGTGCAGGTGGGTCTAGATGGGTGCTGCAAATGTGATTTGCACCACAGCTGAGGAAACCTGCCTTTAGGAAACACCAAGCTTTTATAATGAGATGTCAGCAAATCTGCCTAAACTTTGCCCAGTAGGAAGATATTATCTTTACTAAATGTTAACACACCTGCCTTTTGCTCTGGAGGGAGACAATCTGTCTGTCTTGTAAGGCTATTCATTATGTGAACACTCTTCAAAAGATAGTCTAAAAGGCTATCAGTGTCTCTGGCAACCTGATGTGTAGAAATGTAAAAGGCCCAGGGATAATTCTCTTCCAACATAAATTATTACTCTTCTTACTTTTCAGTTTAAAATATGAAGTTTGTGTGTTTGTGAAAATAAATTCCTCATACAGTTGTAAAGATCTGATGGAGAATGGCAGCACTATAACTCATTAATTTAAAAGCAACCCTGATATCGAACTTTTCATATTAAATTTTATTACCATAGAAATATAATTTTGGAATATCTATCCTGGATCACTATTATTTTTTTAGATCTTCCTTTAAGAGTTGATTACCTCGAAACTCAATGAACATTTTGTTGTGGGTTCATGAGTTGGGAGTATATTAACTCTGAATACTTGATTTGGAAGCTTCTAATAGAAATTAGGTTGCCAACAATAATGTTCTATTAACAGATCATGATTTGCAGGCAATTAAATCTAATAGTCACATAGACTAACTGAACTGTTGATTAGTGAATAAATATATGCTTTTTGTATAGTTTGTTTCAATTTCTCTGTGGAAAATGTGCTTCAGCAAAAAGAAAATTGAGAGTTTGGAGAGTGTTTATATGATTCCACATCTTTAAAAGAAGTATGACCACATAATTTATTATTCAAATCAAATTATTTTGAGAATGTACAAGGATGCTATTAATTTTTTCACATGATAGTAAATATGAAGCTGGATTGTACAAGATCAACAAGGATATATAGCCACCATTCTTATAATCCCCAAATTTTATCACCATCTATAAGATTTGATTTTTTCTTCTAAAGTATCATAGACATACCAATGGATATTCAGTTCCTATTAGAGAAGCTTGGAAATGACAAATGTTTTAAAGGATGTCCCATCTTCAGGAGTATTGGAGGGCTAGATAGATTCAACATTTTCTTATTTCACCCTGTCGAAGTTTATTTCATTACTTTTTTAATATTCATAACTTATATCATGAAACTCCATATTTATTGTGCACTTTTTTCCCCAAGCACTGTGCTGTGAATTTTCCATCAATTATTTTATTTATTCTTCATTCCATTCTGTCCTATATGTTCCAATATTCTCACCACTTTATAGGTGAGAAAATTAAGCCTATGGAGACTATGACATGTGCAAATTCCCACAGTCTGTATGGGGTGGAGTCAGATTTTGAACCTAGCCAATCTGACTCTGCAATCTTTATTTGTAACAGCTATGCCATTTGTGATTATATATAGATTTAGTATGAGCAGGTTAACTCTATTACTCAGTTATATATTTGATTTGAGGTAGATAATCACCAGGGAAAAACACTAACAATTTTAGGAAACAATTGCTGGAGAATGGGGAAATAGTTGGCCATTTAAAGCTGCTCACTTTGCACAGATGGATAAGGAAATAGCAACCCACTCCAGTATTCTTACCTGGAGAATCCCAGGGACAGAGGAGCCTGGTGGGCTGCCATCTATGGGGTTGCACAGAGTTAGACACGACTGAAACGACTTAGCAGCAGCAGCAGCAACTTTGCACAAAACAGGTAGTGACAAAAGATGACCTATTCATGGATATCAATGAGCCAAAGTGAGTTGTTTGATTTCTTTAACTGATACAATTTTCCAAAATTCTGAAATATGATCTCATTACTTAGGTTTACCAACTGAACCATAATTTGATAGTGAATATAGAAAATTTAGATCGTGATGAATGGATAAATTCTATCCTTGGTGGGTATAAAAGTGAAATTCTCTTGAAATCACTCATGTTTCCTTCCCTTTCTATTATCTTGAAAGTGAAAGTCACTCAGTCGTGTCCAACTCTTTGTGACCCCATGGACTACAGAGTCCATTGAATTCTCTAGGCCAGAATACTGGAGTGGTTAGATGTTCTCTTCTACAGGGGATCTTCCCAACCCAGGGATCAAACCCAGGTTTCCTGCATTGCAGGCAGATTCTTTACCAGCTGAGTCACAAGGGAAGCCCTCTATTAAGCTGATTTATACCTTAATCTGCTGGATAAGACCATAAAATGAGAATCAGTTCAGTTCAGTCAGTCAGTCATGTGTGACTCTGTGACCACATGGACTGCAGCATGCCAGACCTCCCTGTCCATCACCAACTCCTAGAGCTTGCTCAAACTTATGACTATCAAGTCAGTGGTGCCATCCAACTATCTCATCCTCTGTCATCCCCTTCTCCTCCTGCCTTCAATCTTTCCCAGCATCAGGGTCTTTTCCAATGAATCAGTTCTTCACATCAGGTGGCCAAATTATTTGAGTTCAGCTTCAGTATCAGTCCTTCCAATGAATATTCAGGACTGATTTCCTTTAGGATTGACTGGTTGTATCTCCTTGCAGTCCAAGGGACTCTCAAGAGTCTTCAACACCACAGTTCAAAAGCTTCAATTCTTCTGTGCTCATTTTTCTTTATGGGGTGATACAAACTTACAAAACTGAGTTAGCTAAAGGAGAATTTTATGCATGTATCTCTTGCTCATTAGGAATGTGTCTAGAGAGTTAGTCTTTCATTTAGCCTTCAAATAGTTGAAAAGAAATCACAACAAAGACAAGTTCAGATGGGCTAATAGTTGATAAGAATACCAGCATAGACATTAGTGGCAAGAAAATGCAAACAAAAAAAAAACATGTTTATCAGGAGGACCGCCTATGTGGTGAGGGATAGATGAGAGGTTAAAAGAAAATTTTTTTCTTCCTTATAGTCTTAAGTTTTGTTCAAATTAGTTCTATTAAGAATGCACACTGACTCATTTGTTCAAATTAGTGTCTGGTCAAATGATCTGAGCATTCAGAATGCTCAATTTCATCAGGCTTAGAGAATGATAAAGGGAAAGGTGTGAGTTGCCAGTCTTTGAAAAAGGCATGTGCCCCTCTGAGCTCCACATAGACATCTATGTAGAGGTTAGACTGGAAACTAAATGAAATCATTATGATTCTGACATCAGAGAGAGT
The DNA here is from genome assembly GCF_033118175.1 of Dama dama. Taxonomy (NCBI): domain Eukaryota; kingdom Metazoa; phylum Chordata; class Mammalia; order Artiodactyla; family Cervidae; genus Dama; species Dama dama. The sequence continues at coordinate 60,136,447 of NC_083705.1, read as the reverse complement.
TGAAGTCACCAAGTTGAACCAAAGAGCAAATCGATCCACTGAGAGTGAACTTACTTTCTCAGAGGCATCCCTGTTAGTACAGACACAGCTGTAGAGAGGGGAACCAGAACAAACACGGTTGTGGTACAGGTTTTACTTGGTCTTTATCAAAGGCACTTCTATTACTATTATCCCTTGAATCAGACACCTACTTTTAACATTACCCTCAATAGTCCATAATTCAAAACCACTTGTACCATACTCTTTTTCCATGACCTTTATCAGGTGTAAACGCAGCATTTTAAAGTGATTTGGCACTGTATATTACTTCAAAGGGGAGTCTCATCTGAGGCAAGCATGGGACTTACATATATAAAGGAGATGAGGGCAGTCTCCACACTGAAGAGGATCCCAAGTCTTCAATAGAAAAGTTACTCAGAAATTGTGCCATTGCATAGTAAGTGCTGTAACCTTGTTCTGCATAGGATTGAGGGAACAGATGTGAAAGACTTACCATGGGAGATAATATTTAAGCTGAATTTGAAAGGTGGTTTGGAGTTCTCCATATAGAATTGGGGAAGCCCATTTTCTTAAATGGCATTAGTATATGTATGTGTGATACTACAAGGTAAGTTTTGTAACATAGTAGGGATGTCTTTTATTTACTCAAGCATAGAAAATTGTCTGATATGAAGTAGGCATTTGAATGGTATTTGTGGAATGAGTGACAGCATATGGTGAATTTTAACAACTGCAGTTGGTTCGATACTGCTGAAGAAGAGAGATCCAGGACAAGAGCTAGCTCTTCTGTGTTCAGGCAGCAGTACAGTATTAGAACACAAGGGGTGATTCTGTGCAGAAAGGATCAGGTAAATATTCAGGGCTGTATTTTGTTACCAGGGCCAGGTAAACATCCAGACGCAGCACTGGTTGCCTCTCTCTAAATTGTCAAATAAACTTGGTTGTGCAAATTAGAGGTGAAAAGTTAAAGATAAAGGGATTAAGACCAAAATATAAAATAAAATAGAATTCTTCTGCACTATGATTCCACAGATCTGGAAATTTTTTCTGAGTCCTCAATGCCTAGACAAATTGTTCAAGTTTGGCAGAATCTAGTAATAAATCATAATTTTAATTATGTCATTCTCTCTGCCTTATCTTTATTGGGATAACAAGGAACAATGGAGCTGTAAGGCTCTTCACTATTTAAATATGTAGTTTCCCCCTAATTTAAATAACGAAGGGTCAAATATGCCATAGCAAGTTGTGTGAGCTCCATTCTTAAATCTACGGAGAGCCATAGAATGATTTTAGACAGAGGGTAGGTATATTTAATTTTATACCCAAGGACAGTGAATGTAACTCCAGAGCAAAGGTGAATTTGAGGGGAGTCTACATAGAAGAAATAGAGAGAAGTGTATTCATGCATGTATTAGCTCATGCTAGAACACAGATGTACCGAAGATTAAGTATTTGTGGTCATCTGTGCCGGCCACAGGGATGCAGGTGAAAACATGGCAAACTCAAGCTCTGTCCTTGGAAGATCTTTTGTTCTAGAAAGATAGAGAAATGCTGAGCTAGTGAGACCAAGTCTGATAAATGTTAAACCAAAAGGAAGTAAAACATACAATAAGAGTGTTACAGAATAACCTAAAGACCCATATGCAGATATGAAATATGTGTACAGTAAAATGTAGATTTCAGCAGAAGTTAAGAAGGTGGGAAAGATGAAAAGTATTCCAGGCAAGGGAAGGCCTTAAGAAGAAATGTGGAGAACACTGACTGAATTGGAGATTGAGGTTGAGGGGAGAATACCAAGGAATGAGACTGGAGAAATAGGCTAGGAAGGATGTAATTTTTTTTTTTCTTAAGTTGTTAAAAGCTTGGACTAATATAGATAATGCTTGTGTATGTCAGAAGTGATGGAAAAGAAGATGATAGAGGATTTTTAGATATTTCATTGAATCAAAAGAATGGAAATTGGTGTTTGAAATTTTTTTTTTTTTAATTTAACTTTTAAGTCTAGTCTACATGTATCTGGTTCTTTAAGGTAGTTCTGAGCTAGGTTTTTCACTTTTCATGCTTGGGTATATCATGTATTCTATTTTATAGGAATATATATCACAGCCTTATATAATAGAAATATGGAATATATATATATGTGTGTGTGTGTGTGCATGTGTGTATGTCTTTGTATTTAGGTTATTTTGTCTATGTGTATATGTGTGTGTGTGTGTGTGTGTGTGTGTGTGTGTGTGTATAGAAAGAAACAGACAGACAGAGACAGAGATATTTTAAGAAATTGAGTCAAGCAATTACACAGGTGAGCAAGTTAAAATCCACTCTGTAGCCAACAGGCTGGAGATTCAGGTAGGATTTGATGTCATTTTTTAAAAATTATTATTTAAAATAATTTTTTTGCTTTGCTGCATGGCATGTGGTATCTCTTCTCCCTAACCAGTGATCAAACCCATACTCCCTGCATTGGAAGCACAGAATCTTAACCACTGGACCTCCAGGAATTTCACCATGTTATCTTAATTTTTTTTAATTTACTAATTAATTTATGTTTGGCTGAGCTAGGTCTTTGCTGCTGCACAGGCTTTTCTCTGGTTGCGGTGAACAGGAGCTACTCTATTGCAGTGCCCAGGCTTTTCATTGCAGTGGCTTCTCTTATTGCTGAGGGTGGGATGAAGAGCATGCAGGCTTCAGTTGTTGTGGTTCCTAGGCTCTTGATCACAGGCTCAATAATTGTGGTACACTTGCAGAGTTGCTTCTCAACATGTAGGATCTTTCCAGACCAGGGAATGAACCCATGTCTCCTACATTGGCAGATGGATTCTTTACCAATGAGTCACCAGGGAAAGCCTATCTTAAATTTGAAGGATGGAAATTCATACAAAATTTCTATTTTGCAGTCTGTACACAAACTTTCTTTTTCTTTGAGAAAGGCTTTTTGGTTTGTATGATATCCATGTATATTATGGAGAGTAATCCAGCTTTACTCGAAGTCAGCTGATTACCACTGTTTTATCTACATCTACACGATACCTTTACAGCAGTGTCAAAACTGATGTTTTAAAGAAAAATGTTGGACACCATAATCTAGGTAAGGTGACATGTAAAATTACCCATCACAAAGTATCATCATGTCATAATAAAAGGAAGAACTCGGTATCTTGGTCTCCAGTGGCTAAAAATGCATTTTGGGAGGAGAGAGTGGTTGAAAGTATAGACTAATTCTGAGAAATCAATCAATTAAAGTGCTAAAAGGCATTCTCCAAATTTATTTGTGCAAGTGAGCGATAATAAGAACCTAGAAAACCAGGACAAAAAGCCTGATATAAGACACCAGCTAGGGAGCTGAACAGATTTGAGAGAGTTTTTTTGGTAGCACCCATGGGCCTTTAAGGTCTTCCTAGTTGGCGCTAGTGGTAAAAAACCTGCTTGCCAATACAGGAGATATAAGAGATGTGAGTTCAATTCCTGGATTGGGAAGATGCCCTGGAGGAGGATATGGAAGCTCATTCCAATATTCTTGCCTAGAGAATCTCTTGGACAGAGGAGCCTGGTGTGCTGCAGTCCATAGGGTTGCAAAGAGTCAAAAACGATTGAAGTGACTTACACATATGCACGCATGCATACACACACACACACACACACACACACACACACACACACAGACACGGGCCTTTATAGGTTAATGGAAGCTGGTGATGGAGAAGAAACATCAAGGATAGTACCCGGAACTAGCCTTGATCTGGAGAGTGAATGTCATTCAGTAAGCCTCAAATGCAGGAGGTAGACAGATGTGGGAATATGGCGGTTAAAGTATGAGTTCTGTTTGGAATATATCAAATTGTACCTATTTATGGGGTATGTAGTGGAGGACAACCAGCTTTGGAAATTAATGAGTTTAGACAGAGATTTTTTTTAGAGTATAAAAGAGAAAAGGAGAAAGATATTTCCTGGGGACAGCAAGCATTAAAGAAAGGATAATGAAAGGATTGAGGAAAGTGGTCCAGTTTTTCCTTAGTACTAGGACTTTACAGGCACTTGACAAATTCAAGCCCACATCATGTGGTAGATATATATCCATATCTGTACATACATTGAGCCTCTGAAATAATAAGCCATTTGCTTAAATTTCTGGTTAAAAGATAGAGATTAAAACACAGATGTCCCTTGCTCTAACTACCAGATTCTGAAGAACTCAATAATTTCAAGAAACAGTGTGTGGTAGGCAGAAAAATGGTCTACCTTCTGATGGTCCATACTGTCATTTCTAGAACTTTTAAATAGTCTACTTTAAATGACAAGGTTAAGTTTGCATATGGTAAAATAGAAGGTTATCTTGAATTATTTGGTTGAATTCAATACAGGTAATCTCTTGGGCTCATAAACATGGAAGCAGAATACAGAAGAGTCAGATAAGAGAAACACAAGGATGGAAGAGGAAACCGAGATTGGAAGATGAAAATTCAGCTCACCATTGTGCATTAGAAGATGAAAAAGGGGCCATAAACAGAGGAATGTGAAACAGCTTCACAGAAGCTGTGAAGGGCTTGGCTTGATAGTCAGAGAGAAATAAAATCTGAATAGAGCCCTCAGGAAGGAATGTGTCACCTGGAGTTTAGCTGGGTGATGCTATATAAGAAATACAGATAATAAATGTACATTGTTTTAAGCTGCTAAGTGGTAATTTGTTATGGAAACAATAAAGCACTAATATATTTAGTATGTTTTTATAAATAATATGCATGCATGTGTGTGTGCTAAGTTGCTTCAGTTTTGTTTGACTCTTTGTGGCCCCATGGACCAGAGCCTGCCAGTCTCTACTGTCTATGGAATTCTCCAAGCAAGAATACTGGAGTGAATTGCCATGCCCTCCTCCAGGTGGTCTTCTTGACCCGGGGATCAAATCCATGTCTCTCATGTCTCCTGCATTGGCAAGCAAGTTCTCAACCACTTGCACCACCTAAGAAGCACCAAATAATACGCATAATGGTATACTAAATGATAGAGTTAGGAAAATATTAATTAAAATGCTAACACATTTTTAACAATCATTCTGCTCCTGCATTGCTTGTACTATGTGTAATGATGAAAAGTGCATGAGAAAACAAAATTTTCTGAGTAAAATCCATATTTAATTTTATAATAGAAAAGCTACTGAATAAAAAGAATGCATAATTATATTTGCTCCAAAGTTTTAAAAAACAACAAAAACTACAGTCTTGATCATCAGGATAGCATGCCATGTCTTAAAATTCTCACTAAAATGAAATAGTGCAGTCAATTTCATCTTCAGGCAGTAATAAGTTTTTGTTTTACCCCCGGGGTTCTTGGACCAAGGCAAGTGTAGATTGAAATGAACTTCTAGTCCTCAGATTCTTAGACCTATGATACCAAAATCATTCCTATATATCATATGTTGACCTTTTTTTTTTTTTTTTCATTTCTCTACTTTATATTATTTATATCATACTTGTTCAAAATAGAGAATACTTTTTATTAGGGAAATAAATCATTGCTGAGAAGTTGATGTACAGATATTTAGCTCATTTTAGTTCATTTGTCTGTAATTATACTGTGAAACTGAACCCTGTGAAGATAGATTAGTTGAAGTTGGTCTTCACTGTAGTATTAATAGGACAAGAAAAATGGAACCAAATATTAATATTTTAGGCTCAGTGTGTTTTCACCACAGACTGTGAAGTCAACATAATTTAGTTTTCACTTTATTTTTAAAACCACTAAGACCTTCACACCATTTAAAACAAGCATCTCACTAGTTTGTGAAGACAAGATCCTGTTATTTCTATTCTTTACAAATTCTATTTTCAATATATATATATTTTTTTTGTCCTCATACTTTCAATGATTTATTCCTTCTAGGTAGAAAAAAAAAAAGAAACCTGTAAAAATAATCCCATCTTTTATTTATTCTAGATTTTTTACAAATTAAGACATAAGGATTTAATTTATATTTTAATAAAAGGATAACTATCATCTACCTCCCTCACTAACACAAAGTTAAATAAAATTCTGGCTTCCCAGAACAGGCATAGAAATTGTCTTTCTATTTCTGCCCATAATCTCTGTAACACTACCTTTCATAACCATACTGGATTCTTTGTTCAGAGTTGGTTTGACAAATCATTTCGTGAATTATAACTGATGTATTTATTGGTTATGTTTTCTGAGGTGAAAATAAAAACTATAGGATAAGATCTCTCTCTCTCTCTCTCTCAAACAATTTGCCATCAAGATCAAATGAAAAGAGAAATATAGAGGAGGAAACTCCAAAGCTTTAAGTAATACTCTATATACATCAACATTATAGTGCAACTTTTCAGAGGAAGTTCACAAATAAAGGACAGAAAGGGATTGCCTTTAGCACTGTGTTCATGAAAGAAATGATAATGCCTTTTATGATCTCCAGAAATTCATGTTTTCCAGGGCAAATCCTGACTTACTGAAATTCTGCACTTTTCTACTACTTTTTGCCTACCCAAAATCAGTTTAGAAACTTTTCTCTACTCTCTGACCATCCAACACATCACCAGCAGCAGCTGTATGCAAAGTCCCCTTCTGCTTCCATGTCTGTTGCCAGTTGAGCTAAATGACCACCTTCATCTGAGCCTCAAGGTAGGTAAAAGAATATTAAGATATTTAAGATGGCCAAGTGAGAAAGAAATTACAAATGGATCTCTCAGTAGGTAATATTAGCTCCTGGTAAAAATAAAGACAGATGGGGAAAAAACAGTAATATTAAATTAAAATAATAGGAACTCTCTGAGAGCTCTGGAAATCCATTTCATAAGGATTATTTTGTTTGCATTGAAGGGAAAGAGGGTGTGAGTACAAAATATAACTAGATCCTTGCTTTAGATCAGGGGTCACAAATTTCTCAGTAATGAGCCAGATAATACATAATTTCAGGATTCCCAGGTAGCACAGCGGTAAGGAATCTGTCTGCTAATGCAAGAGATGCAGGTTTGATCCCTGGGTCAGGATGAACCTCTGGAGTAGGAAATGGCTATCCACTTCAGTATTCTTGCCTGGAGAATTCCATGGGCAGAATTCCATGGGCAGAATTCCGTGGACAGAAGAGTCTGGTGGGTTACAGTGTATGGGGTCACAAAAAGTTGGACTTGACTGAGTTACTGAGCACAGCACAAAGTAAATAATTCAGCCTTTGCTGAACATTTAGACTCAACAGTGACTATTTAAGGAAAACAGTAGACAATACAGAAAACAAAGACAATACAGAATGAAGAATAATTTCTATGTTCCATAAAATTTTACACAAACAGGCAGCGGCAGATTTGAGCTGTACTAGATGAGCAAGAGATTGTAGATTTGTTCCCTGTACTAGATGAACAAGAAATAAACTTATCAGAGCCATGAAATCCCAGAAAAAGCACTAGTGGTTTGGAAACCAGAATTAGTAAACCCTAACGAAAAAGAATTCCAGAAAATGGAGTAAATGCCTCCTCTGATACCAGTAAAATGCTTTTGTCTCGAGGGCTTTGTATGCAGATTGACTTTTTTTTTTTTTTTAGAAAAACAATGGACTTTTGAGAGGAACAGAACATCTTCAACTAACTGATAAGGAGGATAAAGAATTAAGTTCCAAGCATCTTGTGCCCAATCCTGTGATTGTTTTTTTTGAACAGAGTCTGCTACATAGATGTGTCAGTTTCCTTGTGTTGTCATAATAAAATACCACAGACTGGTGGTAATGTGAATGGAAACACAGAGAAAGAAAAATTAACACAAATCTCTCTTTGGTTCATCTTTGGAAGACGCACATTTTAAGTAGCTCATTTTATGAGGTGATTTGAGGTGTGCTGGGGAGAGTAAAGGTAGAGGAAATTATTAGATATCTTTCTTTGCCTATAATATATAGAAATACATATTACATCATGACCATTGGAAGTTCAGAGTAGTATACAAATCAGGAAGAAAGGTACAAAAGAAATTACCAACAAGATAAAATAAGGTAAATAGATAATAAGGTAAAAAGCAAGCTGATCAACAAAATAGGATATATTGGGTTGGACAAAAAGTTCATTCAGTTTTTTCTGTAAGATGTTATGAAAAACCCAAATGGAACTTTTGGCCAACCCAATAATAACAGGAAAAAAACAAAAACAAAAACAAAAAAACAGTGTATAATGAGCCTAGAGTAGTGAAAGTGAAAGTGTTAGTTGCTGAGTTGTGTCTGCCTCTTTTTGACCCTATGGACTGTAGACCACCAGGCTTCTATGTACATGGGATTCTCTAGGCAAGAATACTGGAGTGGGTTGCTGTTCCCTCCTTCTGAGGATCTTCAAAGTCAAATGTACTTGTTAAAATTCAATAATCGGTATCTTTGAATTTAGTTTAGCATAAATTTTTCCAATAGCATATAGTTCCCCAATATTAAAACTCGTCCTTTCATATCAGACATGTACTTAACAAAATGCATGCCAAAAAAAGCTTGAAGTTTTATGAATAGGTGTGGTCATATCACTATAGAGTGATCTCTTTATGTCAAACTAGTCATCATAAACAATTATTTTCATGAAGAATATTTGATGACCTCAAGCAGTATTTATGGTATATGAATGTCTTAGCTCTTTCAGACTCTCATAATAAATAGGCTAGGTGATATGTAAACAACAGATATTTATATTTTTTACAGTTCTGGAAGCAGAAATGTCCAAAATAAGGTATCATTACATTTTGGGTGTGGTGAGATATCCTCACATGGAAAAAGGAGCTAAGGAAATCTGTGGGGTCTGTTTTATAAGGTCACTACTCTTCTTCATGTGGGCTCCATCCTCATGACTTCATCATCTTCCAGAGGACTCACTTCCAAATACGATTACATTGGGAATTAGGTTTCAAGATGTGATTTTGGGAAACAAATATTTTGTTTCTATCAATGCATAAGCAAGTCAAGATGTGAAAAGCATTAATATTAGTGATGTACTTGTTTCCTAAAGATTCCAAGATCAAGTATCATAAGTTCAGTTCAGTTCAGTTCCTCAGTTGTGTCCGACTTGTTGCAACCCCATGGACTGCAGCAAGCCAGGCCTCCCTGTCCATCATCAACTCCCGGAGTTCACCCAAACCCATGTCCATTGAGTCGGTGATGCCATCCAACCATCTTATCCTCTGTTGTCCCCTTCTCCTCCCACCCTCAATCTTTCCCATCATCAGGGTCTTTTCAGATGAGTCAGCTCTTCACATTAGATGGCCAAAATATTGGAGTTTCAGCTTCAACATCAGTCCTTCCAATGAACACCCAGGACTGATCTCCTTTACGATGGACTGGTTGGATCACCTTGCAGTCCAAGGGACTCTCAAGAGTCTTCTCCAACACCACAGTTCAAAAGAATCAATTCTTCGGCACTTAGCTTTGTTCACAGTCTAACTCTCACATCCATACATGACCAATGGAAAAACCATAGCCTTGACTAGATGGGCCCTTGTTGACAAAGTAATGTCTCTGCTTTTCAATATGCTGTCTAGGTTGGTCATAAATTTCCTTCCAAGGAGCAAGCGTCTTTTAATTTCATGGCTGCAATCACCATCTGCAGTGATTTTGGAGCCCAGAAAAATAAAGTCAGCCACTTTTCCCACTGGTTCCCCATCTATCTGCCATGAAGTGATGGGACCGGATGCCATGATCTTAGTTTTCTGAATGTTGAGATTTAAGCCAACTTTTTCACTCTCCTCTTTCACTTTCATCAAGAGGCCCTTTAGTTCTTCTTCACTTTCTGCCATAAGGGTGGTGTCATCTGCATATCTGAAGTTATTGCTATTTCTCCCGACAATCTTGATTCCAGCTTGTGCTTCCTCCAGCCTGGCGTTTCTCATGATGTACTCTGCATATAAGTTAAATTAGCATGGTGCTCTTTATATCATAAGTCAGGTGGCTTTAAAAGCATAAACATACTCTCTGATAGTTCTGTAGACTAGAAGTCTGAAATCAAACTCTCATCAGACCCACTTTCCCTTGGTGGTTTAGGGAAAAATCCTTTCTTACCTCTTCCTCGCTTCCAGTGACTGTTAGCAATCCTTAGAATTCTTTGCCTTGTAGATGCATCAGTCCAATTTCTGCTCCCATCATCATAGAATGTTCTCTCCCCATGCCTAGGTGGGCTACCATAATTCAGGATGACCTCATGTTTTGTTATTTCTCGGTGATGGAAATTATGGGTATTCTACATTATTTCTTTGAACATAATCATGATTTGTGAAAGGTCTTTGAGAAATATAAATTAAAATGAGAATTCAAAATGACTTTAAAATTGAAAGGGGTCACATAGTATTATTTGAATATAATTCTTCAATCATGTATCATCAACTTGCCAAAGTCATATAAATTCTTTCAATATCAATAGATGTGATAGAATTTTGTCCAATATGCATTTAATCTACCTTATCAATAGGTATAGATAATTTATGTCTCCCATAAAAAAGAAGAAAATATACCACAGTACCTAAATTTAACACAACCCCATTTATATGGGAGATAATTCTATGGCCTTGCTCATAAATTGATGAGCTGCAATGGAGATGATTTAGGGTCTCTTTTCTAAGAATCTCTCTTTATGAAATAAGATGTTCTTACAAGTTGCCATTTTCTAAAGCTTCTATATTTCTGCCTTGGGCATTTTTTCAAACTTCATTGTGTGACCAGAAGTTAAAATTGTAAAACTGGACACAAACACTGCTTTCCTTTTTGTGAAAATAAGTTCCATTTTTAAAGCCTCATATACAGATTTCCCAAAATTTGGCTTTTGAATATTTCTTGGATGATAAGTTATTTTAGTTCAAAGCAATCATGCAATTTCCAAATCCAAGAGAGGCAAGTTGTCTTTCTTTCTTTTTTTTTTTTTTTTTTTGGTTATATGATTTACCACTTTACTGTATTTAGATAATTTCAGTGAAAGTGAAGCAGTAAGAGAAGATAATTTAAGGGGATTAATAATTTTCAAAATACCAGAGGACAAACTATAATCAAGTTTTCATATATTTTGTTAATTAACACTTGGAAATAGGCTTAATTTTTGTGGAATTTAGAGGACACTTAATAGGGTAGACACATATAATTGCCTTGAGTACCTATAATCATCTTGATGCATAATTTGCATGGAATAGGATGAAGATAAACGATCTGGAAAAGGATTAGAATTATAGAAATCTTACGACATGTTCATACTGATGTTCAAGTTCCTTGAAGAGCACTACAATCTCTTACTTCATTTTTAAAAACATTGTAACTATTTATCAATAAGATAAAGTAACCTTCTTGCTGTAGTTGATGTCAACATCCTATTAAATCTACTTGCTATTTATAGAAAGCATTATAGAGAAAAAATAAATTGCCTTCAGAAAAGTTTAACAAGATCCTATTATGTTCAATAAACTGTGGAGAAATGTAAAGCTCAATTGTTACTCTTAAAAGGTGTACTTGTAGTTGGTAACCTAAGATTCCTTTAACAGAAGTAAAATGTGTCCTAAATCAATGAGACAAAGGCTGAAAAACAATGAGCATAAAGAAATGTTAGCTCTTTTATAACTACCTGGGAAAGCTATGGAGTATTATGTACTTATATTGCTCTTTCTGGATACTCATTCAGTATCAGAAATATCACCTAACATTAAAATATTGCCTCATTCAGAGGGTACCAAGAGGAAAATTCCAACCTTCTAAAAGTTTCCATTCAAGGAATAAGCCACTCTAATATATTCAATACAGCTTCATCCTCAGGGCAGTGAGTGAAATTCTCTTCATATGCTGCCATGCTTCTAACTCTTCCTTCTCCTTTTCATTTTAATAAGAACTGAGAAAGCCTCTAAGAAATATCTAGCCTGTTTCTATATTTCTAAGTTAACCTAAAAAAATTATTAGTCTTAAACACTTTTTATAGAGTAACTTTACTCTGTTTAAAACTTCAACACTTCCTTGTCCTCATCTGGAAATGAATGGAATCATGCCCCACTTTTGGTTTCTTCCCAAAATTTTACCATCCCTTTTCCTTTTTTTAACAGCTGATCTAGAGTTGGACTGATCTCTACTTGGACTCTTGCTTCCCAAAATATTCAACCATTACTACCCACTTTCTCCCTTCTTGGCTAGAATTAGAGTCTGGTGCTACATTATGTTGTAGCGATAAAATCCTCAGGTTAAATTTAAAATAGCATATTCTCTGAGTTACCTTATGCCAGTGAGCAGAAAACAGATTCTATTGTCTGCTCTTGGAATAATAAATGGAGCTGGTCTACCTGACTTTTCTGCTACCCTCTTTTACATTAATTATTCTATCTACATTTCTGTAAAGGGGAGGGATATTGTGCTTTGGTTTTGTTCTGTTTTGTTTCAGGCTAGGTCAGGTTAATATAGACACCTTGCTTTCTGAAGAAGTTCCACTCTGGTTCAGTGTGCAATTGTTATAACGGTCTTGCTCTGTAAAATAGTTTTTGGTGTTTTTTTTTTTTTTTTTTAACAAATGGAAATGCAAGAGATGGCCTGAAATTGTATAGGTTCTCCAACACATTTTTATTTCTAGTCAAACCACATGGTTAGGAACTTAGAGCAGGTGAGTGAGGAATTCATGCCTCCTCTGACCCTCCTCTTATCATTTAAAGTCACCCCACTACATGTTGTTGTAGAGCAGAAACTAACACAACATTGTAAAGCAATTATCCTCCAATTTAAAACAAATATCCTATGATAAACCATTATGTAAAAGGATATTAAAAAATAATATATGTATATGTATAACCAAATCATTTTGTTGTGCAACAGGAATTAACATTGTAAATCAACTATACTTCAATAAAAAATAAATTTAAAAAATAGAACATATTAAAAATAAAGTTACCCTGTATTCATAAAGCTGTCTGGGGGAGAAATTCCACCCTCAAGGTGGGAAGACCATGTTTAGATTCTTGAGGTGTTCTCATTAAAGACCCAGAATCATGAACTCAGAATGCAGAGGGTAGTATTTAATTGTCTACTTGATATGGAACACTTGCACAAACAGAGATATTAGCTTTACCATATGAAATTGCTGATTTATGGCTCATATTGGCCAACTAATAACAAATTCTTAACAATTTAATAGATCAAAAGTGAAATAATTCTTTAGAGTACCTCAAGATAGCAAAAACTTGAAAGTTGAAGAATTGTTTGCAGTTGGAATCCTAATCTTGCCAGAAATGCATTAGACCATAAAATCAAATATTATTTAAATTTCATTTAAAAGTTATGTTTAAATTTCTAAGATTCTAATGTATGGGGAAAAAAGCATTTTCAAGCTTAATTCAAAAGCCTGTTAAGGAAGTTTTATTTTTCACTTCCCTGTACCAATTTTATTCTAGAGGAAGAAAGGATTATTCTATGAATCCAAATTAGACTAAGTGAAAACTACATGGGCGTCACTTCTCTAACACCTGCTGGAAGACAGACATGCATAATCTCAGGGCTTCTGATAAAGGCTGAGAACCCAGTAAACCATAGAGGTAGGCCTGACTTCTTAAATGTTGACTAAATAATAACTTTGTTTTTATGAAAGACCTACGTTAGTACCCAATTTCCACCGAATTTCTTTCTTGAAAGAAATTCAAGAAGGATTTTTTCATTTTTACCAAAAAAGGTGTCATATAGGTGGGTCATATAGGTGGGTGGAAACTGTCATATAGGTGGGTGGAAACTTACTATGAGATGTTTGAAAGTGTTAATCACTCAGTCACGTCCAACTGTTTGCGACTGCATGGACGGTAGCCTGCCAGGCTCCTCTGTTCATGGGATTCTCCAGGAAAGAATACTGGATGGGTTGCCATTTCCTTCTCCAGAGAATCTTCTCGACCCAGGAATTGAACCTAGGTCTCCGGCATGGTAGGCGGATTCTTTACTGTCTCATCTACCAAGGATGTTTACCTGCTTTTATTTGTAATTGTTCCAGTTTAATGTTTCTTTGAAGTAAGACCTTTCTTCCCCACTCCTCATGCAACCCCAACTAGCCCAACTTTCTCTTTTTTTCTCCTTTTCAGTAAACTGGTGGATAGCTACTATTCTCCAATTCTTAGCACACCAAGACACCAAGTATATTTTCTTTAAACCCACTGCTAATTTCTATAAGAAGTTATATCAAATGTTACAAGTCATTACATAAATTATGAGACTCAAAAACATTCACTAAGTGGGGAATGATATAGACCTAATTATTCCTACTCCATTGTAAATACACATTTTTATTGGTTTCCATACATTTAAGTGTATCTACATGTAATAGAGAACACTCTTACAGGCAAAAAAAAAAAAAGTCCATTGAAAGAGCCTTTGATAGCTTGCTCAAGTCACTACACTAGCTCCCACTGTGTCATAAAATAACCCAGCCCATACTTCCTTTGTGCTGTAAAATAACCCCAATAGAAGCAAAAAAAAAAAAAAAAAAAAAAATCATTCTCAGAAAATAGTCCTGAGATTTTCACTCTGTGTAAGCTAGTTGCCCACATTTTCAGAATGAAGTAGATAAAACTATACTAGTAATAGCAAGACATTATGACTAGCCAAGTTACTGGAGTGTGTATTTTCTTTCCATTTTATGTAGGAAGGGGACATGACCTTAATTTAAAATTTTAATATGTGCTATTTATTTTCACAGCAGAAGCACAAAGTATAAAGATGTTTTTACTTTTAAACTCATGATATAATATTACCTTCCAAGTACATAGATTGCCTTCATAAAATCTCCATAAAACAGCATAGGTAAACCAACGATTGTGCCATGTTCAGAAGGATCATGGTACTCTGCTTGGCAAAGAATTTCAAATTCTTTGAAAGAATATTTGTCATATTTTCATTCTGAAACAAAGCTTGGACTTTGAGAGTAGAATTGACTATCAGAACCCAACTTGATTTCAAGTGAATTTGGTGTGCCAGAGTGATATAAATAGTTTAAAATTTTGACAGTAAAACAAGTATCCTGATTTTTCCATAGTTTCTATGCTTAAAACTGACTCTGCTTCTTTTTTCCAACTCTACGCAACTTTTGTCTATATGGACTTTTTCTTTTCATCATTCTAGGGTGGATAAAATATTGCCATTTTTCATGAGCCACTATTATTAAACCAGTTTGGGGATAGTCATTTGATCTATGTTCTATATTTCTTTGGCACAGTTGGTAAAGAATCCCCCTGCTCATGCAGAAGACACAAGAGATGTGAGTTCAGCCTCTGTGTTGGAAAGATTCCCTGGAGAAGGAAATGGTAACCCACTTCAGTATTCTTGCCTAGAAAATTCCATGGACAAAGGAGCCTGGAGGTCTATAGCCATGGGGTCACAAAGAGTCAGAGACGACTGAGCACAACACAACACAGGACATATTTCGTTGTCCAGTTCAGTTCAGCCACTCAGTCATGTTGGACTCTTTGTGATCCCATAGACTGCAGCATGCCAGGCTTCCCTGTCCATCACCAGCTCCTGGAACATGCTCAAGCTCACGTCCATTGAGTCAGTGATAACCATTTTATCCTCTGTTGTCCCCTTCTCCTCCTGCTTTCAATCTTTCCCAGCATCTGTTTTCCAATGAGTTGGTTGTTCTCATCAGGTGGCCAAAGTATTGGAGTTTCAGCTTCAGCATCAGTCCCTCCAGTGAATATTCAGAACTGATTGCCTTTAGGATGGACGGGTTGGATCTCCTTGCAGTCCAAGGGACTCTCAAGAGCCTTCTCCAACACCACAGTTCAAAAGCATCAATTCTTCGGTACGCAGCTTTCTTTATAGTCCAACTCTCATATCCATACATGACTACTGGAAAAACCATAGCCTTGACTAGAAGGACCTTTGTTGGTAAAGTGATGTCTTTGCTTTTTAATATGCTGTCTAGGTTGGTCATAGCTTTTTCATTGCACAGTTATATCTATTTCTCTATAATCTTGATTCTGAAAATAACTCAAAAATTCCTTTCCTTTATATGAAAATTTGACAAAATTATTACATTTTATCTCTAGTGGAGATAATAAATAATTGTGAGCATTTTGTCTTGTTGTATTACTAATTTTAACTCTAAATAAAAGCAAAGTATCATGCCATATTGAAAATGTCTCAATGTTTTCTTGGCCCAAAGCAAGACATCTTATGACCACAACTCACAAAGTTTAATTCTAATAAACTTTTATTTTTGAGTACTTTCAGACTTACAGAAAAATTGTAAAGATAGTACAGAAAGTTCCCAAACACCACAACTCAGTTGCCTCTATTATTAACATCTGACGTTAGTATAGCACCTATGTCAAATGAATGATCTGATATTAATATATTTGCATTAACTAAAGCTCATATTTTATTCATCTTTCCATAATTTTAAGCTTATGTTCTTTTTCTCACAACACATGGAGCTGTCATGTCTACTTAAGCTCATTTTGGCTGTAACAGTTTCTTGGACTTTGATATTTTCAATGACTTTGAAAGTTTTAAGGAGAACTGGTTAGTTATTTTGTAGATTATACTTCAACTGGGATTTGTTTAATATTCTTTTCATGATTCTACTGTGGTTATGGAGTTTGGGGAAGAAGACCACAGCCAAAAATGCCATTCCCCTCACATCAAATCAAGGGTGTACAAAAACAACAGGAATGATCACTGCTGACCTTAACCATTATCACTGGCATGATGATATATGTCATTGCATCACTGTCAGTTTTCTCTCCTGTGGACTTCGGCCCTTCCCCCCCACCCCCAACCCCTTCCAGACCATACTTTTTGTAAGGAAACCACTACATACTGTCCATCCTTCCAGAGTGGGGATTATGCTTCACCTCCTTGAGGATGATGTGTCCAAATGAATTGATTGGGGTATTCTGAATAGAGCAGATTAATCTATTTTTTCTCTGCTCATTTGTTTACTTATTCAATCATTTTTAACAATAAGGGGTTATGGGTTATTCTTTGGGTTAAGCCAATAAAGTTTTATCAGTTTTTATACTCAAGTTAGTCTACCTTTAACCATTGAAAGCTCTTTCAGTTGGTATCTGTGTCTCTCTGACAAATCTCCATTACTGTGTGTGTGTGTGTGTGTTTAAGCATTTTCTCACTTATTATAATTATAATATATTCTGGGTTTATATTGTAAATGTCCTGTTCCTGGAATCTGTCCTAGTCCTGGAATCAGCACTTTCTCCAAGGAGAACTAGTTCCTTTTATTGGAAGTATTACAAACCAAGATTTAGGCATGCGATACATTTGATACAATAAAAGGCATTCCTTTTATTGGAAGTATTACAAACCAAGATTTAGGCATGCGATACATTGCTACCAGGGAATCATTTATTTTATTATTTTTTTAATCTCTCATCATGCTATTTAAAAAACAATAAAATTAGTTGGGATAATTTTAGCTTAATATAGTCAGATAATATTATAAGACAGGAAGAGCTTTATGAGTGCATGGCACGTGATATTGTGTTAATGTAACTGATTTTTAATATTTTGATTTCCATTTTAAGTGGGCAATGAGAGGTAATTCCTCAACCTTGCATTTGTTCTTTTGTAGGATGAAATATTTCCAGCCTGAAATTCTTTACGTGTCTTCCCTTGTCAGGCCCCAATGCATACTGAATGATCCAACACAAAATTACATAAAAACACATATAAAACAAAAACTATTGAAAATCCTCACAAAATAACCAAAGCAATGAAGGAAAATGTTTTCCATATGGAATTTTGGAGTTGTGAAGGTCACTGTATGTGTCAGTGAATACTTGGGCAGGAGATGACTTATCCTCTGAAATTCATAGGCTAAGAAGACATAATGTGATAACTTGGAAGCAAGCAAAACAAACCAGAGATGCACAAATAGGAATCTTTTTGTTCATTATGACTAGTAAGACCAAAATACTTAAGTAACTTGTGGAATTATTGAATAAAATAAATCTATCCCTTGTTAATCCACAGAGGGTAAAAAATCACTCTTTTCTTGTTACTGTTACTTGTTTGATTTTAGCTAATAATACATGAAGATCATCTTAATGTCTTCCAAGAATTACTCTATACTGGATGAGATATACTATTCACAGTATAGACAGGACAAAGCTCCATCAGAGGTAATTGAATCAATGATAGTGTTTTAGTCACTGTGTCATACCCACTCTTTGCGACCCCATGGACTGTAGTCCACCAGGCTCCTCCGTCCTTAGAATTTTGCAGGCTTCATAATGGCATGGTTTGCCATTTTAAAAACAATGTGCATACAATATAGGGCGCTTGCCTCAAAAATAGGAAAATTGAGAATGCATATCCATTTCAGACTATCTTTGCATCATTTCAGATATATCAGTCACAACTTAGGATGCTTAAGGAAGTAAAAAAAAAAAGAGTTATAACTATGCAAATATTTCATATATGTTTATCAATCCACTGTAATAGACGTGTCAGGGGAAAACCATGAGTATATAGTTGGTACTATTTTTTTTTTGAGATCAAAACAATTCTAAATTTATTTTTAATTAATTAATTAATTAATTTTACTTTACAATGTTGTATTGGTTTTGCCATATATTGACATGAACATGTGTCATGTGTTGCCCATCCTGAATCCCCCTTGCACCTCCCTCCTCATCCCATCCCTCTGGGTCATCCCAGTGCACCAGCCCTGAGCATCCTGTATCATGCATCAAACCTGGACTGGCAATTAATTTCACATATGACAATTTACATGTTTCAGTGCCATTCTCCCATATCATCCCACCCTCGCCCTCTCCCACAGAGTCCAAAAGACTGTTGTATACATCTGTGTCTCTTTTGCTGTCTCACATACAGGGTTATCATTACCATCTTTCTAAATTCCATATATATGCATTAGTATATTGTATTGGTGCTTTTCTTTTTGGCTTACTTCACTCTGAATAATAGGCTCCAGTTTCATCCACCTCATTAGAACTGATTCAAATGTATTCTTTTTAATGGCTGAGTAATATTCCATAGTGTATATGTATCACAGCTTTCTTATCCATTCTTCAGCTGATGGACATCTAGGTTGCTTTCATGTCCTGGCTATTGTAAACAGTGCTGCAATGAACAATGGGATACACGTGTCTCTTTCAATTCTGGTTTCCTCAGTGTGTATGCCCAGAAGTGGGATTGCTGGGTCATATGGCAGTTCTATTTCCAGTTTTTTAAGGAATCTCCACACTGTTCTCCATAGTGGCTGTACTAGTTTGCATTCCCACCAACAGTGTAAGAGGGTTCCCTTTTCTACACACCCTCTCTAGCATTTATTGCTTGTAGACTTTTGGATAGCAGCCATCCTGACTGGCGTGTAATGGTACCTCATTGTGGTTTTGATTTGCATTTCTCTGATAATGAGTGATGTTGAGCATCTTTTCATGTGTTAGCCATCTGTATGTCTTCTTTGGAGAAATGTCTGTTTAGTTCTTTGGCCCACTTTTTGCTTGGGTCTTTAGTTTTTCTGGAATTGAGCTGCAGGTGTTGCTTGTATATTTTTGAGATCAATTCTTTGTCCATTGCCTCATTTGCTATTATTTTCTCCCATTCTGAAGGCTGTCTTTTCACATTGCTTATAGTTTCCTTTGTTGTGCAGAAGCTTTTAAGTTTCATTAGGTCCCATTTGTTTATTTTTGCTTTTATTTCCAATATTCTGGGAGGTGGGTCTTAGAGGATTGTGCTGTGATTTATGTCGGAGAGTGTTCTGCCTATGTTCTCCTCTAGGAGTTTTATAGTTTCTGGTCTTACATTTAGCTCTTTAATCCATTTTGAGTTTATTTTTGTGTATGGTGTTAGAAAGTGTTCTAGTTTCATTCTTTTACAAGTGGTTGACCAGTTTTCCCAGCACCACTTGTTAAAAAGATTGTCTTTTCTCCATTGTATATTCTTGTCTCCTTTGTCAAAGATAAGGTGTCCATAGGTGTGTGGATTTATCTCTGGGCTTTCTATTTTGTTCCATTGATATATATTTCTGTCTTTGTGTCAGTACCATACTGTCTTGATGATTGTGGCTTTGTAGTAGAGCCTGAAGTCAGGCAGGTTGATTCCTCCAGTTCCATTCTTCTGTCTCAAAATTGCTTTGGCTATTCGAGGCTTTTTGTATTTCCATACAAATTGTGACATTATGTGTTCTATTTCTGTGAAAAATACCTTTGGTAGCTTGATAGGGATTGCATTGAATCTATAGATTGCTTTGGGTAGTATAGTCATTTTCACTACAATGATTCTTCCAATCCATGAACACGATATATTTCTTCATCTATTTTTGTCCTCTTTGATTTCTTTCACCAGTGTTTTATAGTTTTCTATATATAGGTCTTCTGTTTCTTTAGGTAGATATATTCCTAAGTATTTTATTCTTTTCATTGCAACGGTGAATGGAATTGTTTCCTTAATTTCTCTTTCTGTTTTCTCATTGTTAGTATATAGGAATGCAAGGGATTTCTGTGTGTTAATTTTATATTGTGTAATTTTACTATATTCATTGATTAGATCTAGTAATTATCTGGTGGAGTCTTTAGGATTTTCTATGTAGAGGATCATGTCATTTGCAAACAGTGAGAGTTTTACTTCTTTTCCAGTCTGGATTCCTATTATTTCTTTTTCCGCTCTGATTGCTGTGGCCAAAACTTCCAAAAATATATTGAATAGTAGTGGTGAGAGTGGGCACCCTTGTCTTGTTCCTGACTTTAGAGGAAATGCTTTCAATTTTTCACCATTGAGGATAATGTTTGCTGAGGGTTTGTGATATATAGCTTTTATTATGATGAGGTATGTTCCTTCTATTCCTGCTTTCTGGGTTTTTGTTTTTTTTTTAAATCAAAAATGGATGTTGAATTTTGTCAAAGACTTTCTCTGCACCTATTGAGATAATCATATGGTTTTTATTTTTCAATTTGTTAATGTGGTGTATCACATTGGTTGATTTGTGGATATTGAAGAATCCTTGCATCCCTGGGATAAAGCCCACTTGGTCATGATGTATGATCTTTTTAATATGCTGTTGGATTCTGTTTGATATAATTTTGTTAAGAATTTTTGCATCTATGTTCATCAGTGATATTGGCCTATAGTTTTCTTTTTTTATGGCATCTTTGTCAGGTTTTGGTATTAAGGTGATGGTGGTCTCATAGAATGAGTTTGGAAGTTTACCTTCTTCTGCAACTTTCTGGAAGAGTTTGAGTAAGATAGGTGTTAGTTCTTCTCTAAATTTTTGGTATAATTCAGCTGTGAAGCTGTCTGGTCCTGGACTTTTGTTTGTTGGAAGATTTCTGATTACAGTTTCAATATCCGTGCTTGTGATGGGTCTGTTAAGATTTTCTATTTCTTCCTGGTTCAATTTTGGAAAGTTGTATTTTTCTAAGAATTTGTCCATTTCTTCCAAGTTGTCAATTTTATTTGCATATAGTTGCTGATAATAGTCTCTTATGATCCTTTGTATTTCTGTGTTGTCTGTTGTGATCTCTCCATTTTCATTTCTAATTTTGTTGATTTGATTCTTCTCCCTTTGTTTCTTGATGAGTCTCGCTAATGGTTTGTCAATTTTATTTACCTTCTCAAGGAACCAGCTTTTGGCTTTATTGATTTTTGCTATGGTCTCTTTTGCTTCTTTTGCATTTATTTCTGCCCTAATTTTTAAGATTTCTTTCCTTCCACTAACCCTGGGGTTCATAATTTCTTCCTGTACAAGTTGCTCTAGGTGTAGAGTTAGATTATTTATTTGACTTTTTTCTTGTTTCTTGAGGTAAACCTGTATTGCTATGAACCTTCCCCTTAGCACTGCTTTTACGGTGTCCCATAGGTTTTGAGTTGTTGTGTTTTCATTTTCATTCATTTCTATGCATATTTTGATTTCTTTTTTTATTTCTTCTGTGATTTGTTGGTTATTCAGCAGAGTGTTGTTCAGCCTCCATATGTTGAAATTTTTAATAGTTTTTCTCCTGTAATTGACATCTAATCTTACTGCAGTGTGGTCAGAAAAGATGCTTGGAATGATTTCAATTTTTTTTAATTTACCAAGGCTAGATTTATGGCCCAGGATGTGATCTATCCTGGAGAAGGTTTGGTGTGAGCTTGAGAAAAAGGTGAAATTCATTGTTTTGGGGTGAAATATCCTATAGATATCAATTAGGCCTAACTGGTCTATTGTATCATTTAAAGTTTGTGTTTCCTTGTTAATTTTCTGTTTAGTTGATCTATCCATAGATGTGAGTGGGGTATTAAAGTCTCCCACTATTATTGTGTTATTGTTAATTTCCCCTTTCATGCATGTTAGCATTTGTCTTACATATTGTGGTGCTCCTATGTTGGGTGTGTATTTGTTAATTTGATTAATATGTGTCTTGGGGTGTTTTGCCTTGGGTTTATCCTGTTTGGGACTCTCTGGGTTTCTTGGACTTGGATGATTATTTCCTTTCCCATTTTAGGGAAGTTTTAAACTATTATCTCCTCAAGTATTTTCTCATGGTCTTTCTTTTTATCTTCTTCTTCTGGGACTCCTATGATTCGAATCTTGGGGAATTTAACATTGTCCCAGATGTCTCTGAGGTTGTCCTCATTTCTTTTAATTCTTTTTTCTTTTTTCCTCTCTGTTTTATTTATTTCTACCATTCTATCTTCTACCTCACTTATCCTATCTTCTGCCTCCATTATTCTACTGTTGGTTCCCTCTGGAGTGTTTTTTATCTCATTTATTGCATGATTCATTATATGTTGACTTTTAAAAATTTCTTATGGGTCCTTGTTAAACCTTTCTTGCATCTTCTGGATCCTTGTCTCCAGGCTATTTATCTGTAACTCCAATTTGCTTTCAAGGTTTTGGATCACTTTCACTATCATTATTAGGAACTCTTTATCAGGTAGATTCCCTATCTCTTCCTCTTTTGTTTGGTTTGGTGGGCATTTATCCTGTTCCTATACCTGCTGGCTATTTCTCTACCTTTTCATCTTGTTTATATTGCTGTGTTTGGGGTAGCCTTTCTGTATTCTGGCAGTTGGTGGTTCCTCTTTGTTGTAGAGGTTACTCGCTGTGGGTGGGGTTGGATGGTTCCTTGTTGGGGTGTGGGTGGCTTGTCCAGGTTTTCTGGTTAGGGAAGTTTATGTCAGTGTTCTGGTGGATGGATGGAGCTGGATTTCTTCTCTCTGGAGTGCAGTGAAGTGTCCAGTAATAAGTTTTGAGATATCAGTGGGTTTGATGTGACTTTGGTCAGCCTGTATATTGAGGCTCAGGGTTATGTTCCTGTGTTGCTGGAGAATTTGCGTGGTATGTCTTGCTCTGGAGCTTGTTGGCCCTTGGGTGGTGCTTGATTTCAGTGTAGGTATGGAGGCATTTGATGAGCTCCTATTGATTAATGTTCCCTGGAGTCAGGAGTTCTCTGGTGTTCTTAGGATTTGGACTTAAGCCTCCTGACTCTGGTTTTCAGTCTTATTCTTACAGTAGCCTCAAGACTTCTCCATCTATACAGCACAGATGATAAAACATCTAGGTTAATGATAAAAAGTTTCTCCACAGTGAGGGACACCCGGAGAGTTACACAGAGTTACATGGAGAAGAGAAGAGGGAGGAGGGAGTTAGAGGTGACCAGGAGAAGAGGGGGAATCAAAAGGGGAGAGAGCAAGCTAGACAGTAATCACTTCACTATGTTCTGTCCACAGTCTGGACCCCTGAGATGTTCATGGAGTTACACAGAGAAGAGAAGAGGACAAAGGAGACAGAGATGGCCAGGAGGATAAAAGAGGGACTCAAAAGGAGAGAGACAGATCCAGCCAGTAATCAGTTCCCTAAGTGTTCTCCACAGCCCAGAACACACAAAGAGATTCACCGAGTTGGGTAGAGAAGAAAAGGGGGAGGGGGGAGATAGAGGCGACCTGGTGGAGAAACAGGAGAGTCAAAAGGGAGAGAGAGCAATCAGGCCGTGCTCTCTCTCCCAAGTAAAAATGGGTACTGAAGATTGGGTTCTTAAAGGTACAAAGTTGGTAACAAATACCAAAAAGCAAAGATTAAAAGTCTCTTTTCAAGGACAATGGGCTGCCAATTTGGGTGCCTGCTGTCCTCTGCCAGCATTCAGAAGTTGCTCTGTGGAATTTGCTCAGTGTTCAAATGTTCTTTCAATAAATTTGTGGGGGAGAAAGTGGTCTCCCTGTCCTATTCCTCTGCCATCATAGGACCACCATAGTTGGTGTTTTGTCTGTAGGCAGTGAGTTGATGATTGCATAACAGTGGGGGTGGGGGGAAGAATCACATGTTGTATTCATTTCCTAAGACATCAACTAAAGTAAACTGGGTTGTTTAAGCAAAAACAATGGACTGACTCATAGTTTTGGAGGCTGCAAATCCAAGATCAGTGTGTAAGCAAGGTTATTTCTATCTGAGAAATGAATGTATATCTCTTAGTTTCTGGTGAGCTGTTGGCAATCTCTGTCACTCTTTGACCTGTAGATACATTACCCTCATCTTCACATGACCTGATATTCACATGAAATTCTCCCTGTCTGGCATTGTGCATGGGCATTTGTTCCAAATTTCTCATTTTTATAAGGATGCTATTTACATTGGACTAGGGGCCTGTCCTACTCCAGTATGCCTTCATTTTAACTAATTACATCTTCAGTGATACTACTGCTGTATAAGATCTTATTTAGAGGTTCTGGGGGTCAGGGCTTCAACATACAAATTTGGGATATTACAGATTAACCTGTAACAGATAGATAATTCTAAAATTAGGTTTACCTTTTGTTGTCTTGAAAAAAAATTTTTAACTAATTTTTATTAGAGTATAATTGATTTACAATGTTGCGTTAGTTTCTGCTGCACCGTAAAGTGAATCAGTTATATACATATACATATACACACTCATTTTTAGGCTCTATTCCCATATAGGTCATTTCAAATTATTGAGTAGCATTCCCTGTGCTATACAGTGGGTCCTTAATTGTTATCTATTTTATATATAGTAATATGTATGTGTCAATCCCAATCTTCCAATTTATCCCTACTTGCTTTACCCCCTGGTAACTTTAAGTTTGGTTTCTGCATCTGTGGCTCTACTTCTGTTTTGTAAATAGAGTGATTTGTTTGTGCCATTTTTTTTTTTTTTTTTAGAATCCACCTATAAGCAATATCATATATTTGTCTTTTTCTGTCTGACTTACTTCATTCAGTATGACAATCTCTAGCCCATGTCACTGCAAATGGAATTTTGTTCTTTTTATGTCTGTGTAATATACCATTGTATATAGGTACCAAATCTTCCTCATCCATTCCTCCATCATGGACATTTCATGTCATATAATCACTTCAACAACTTATGTTCATAACATCATAGACTACACAAATTAATATAATATTAAAATTACTTTACAATACATACTATTTAAATATAAGAATTTGACTATCTAGTACACTAGCTGAACTTTGGCTTCTTTTATATTTTTGTGCACAGGTATTTTGCATTTTCCCAAACAAATTGTTTTGCATGTTAAATTAGGAATGTTCATATAAACACAAGTTGAATGGATTAATATATTTTGTAACCAGACAAGATTTGAGAGTTCTGATTTATATCTAAAGAATTTCGTTGAGCGAAGGAAGAGAATATTTTCCCCTCTATTAGTAAAAGCAGTCTATAACTAGCTCGTGTCTTCCATAAAAGTCAGTTTTAAATTTAATCAATATTAATTTTAACAGTTTCTTCCACACAACCAGAGAATCATATAGCCTAATATCAAATAATCTTGTGTATATACATTAGAGTAAAATCTAGAAATTATAATATATTTTTAATTTCTAAGATAAGGTGCATTAGAATAATGTAAAATCCCTCATGAATTGACTCTGATTTTTAAGAAGAAAGAGATTTAGGTTTGTTGTTAAAAAAAAATGCATTTTTTTCCTAGAATTATAGTTTTACTAAAACAATTTAAATGAAATTCTCTGTTTATTTCAGAATGAATTTCTGGTGCTATGAAATGGTGTATGATGTATGATAATTATTAATGTCAAGATAACTAGAGTCATGTGAGTGTTTCTAGGACAAATTTTATAAGGAAAAGTAAGAAAGCCCATTTGTAAAGTGGATGAAATCATATTTTATGCATGAATCAAATGTTCAACTCTGATCTTTCAAAATTCCAATCTAAACTGGAAAACTTACATAATGAATCATGCCAAGTGGGTAAAGACATTATTCTTAGTCTGAAATTCAGAAATTTGATAGTAGGATCTTCATATTATTTTCAAAAATATGTTTAGAGTTGACACAGGTAGTATTATATGACTATTCATTTACCAAGTCAAAAAATGTATTAAAAATCTACTATAAGAGATACACTATGCTGGGAGCTCATTACCATGAAGAACACGATCAATAAAGGTTATTTATAGAACATGAAATTAGTCTAGCAGGCAATGCTGAAATAAAACAGTCAACTGTAAAGCAGAGTCTCACTGAAGAAATATACCAGATAGCACTTAGTACAGGCTCATAGATTAGCCTTAAGGAGTCAGGGAAACTTCCCCAGGTAAATCAACTCCATGCTGTAGCTTATGGGCTTTCCTGGTGGTTCAGCTGTAAAGAATCAGCCTGCAATGCAGGAGATTCTTCTTCCATTTCTGGAGAAAGAAATGGCTACCCACTCCAGTATTCTTGCCTGGAAAATCCCATGGACAGAGAAGCCTAGTGGCTACAGTCTGTGGGGTCACAAAGAGTAGATTTGATTTAGCATTAAATAACAGTAACAAAGATGCTGTAGTCTAACACAATCACTATGTAAAGGAGTTTGGGATGTTTAGAGATTATCCTTGCATGGGAACAACCAGAAGTTAGGAATTGCATTGTAGAGGAGATGGAGTTAGGTGATTTTTATCATAGCTTTACCATTCCAAGGCATTTTCATGCAAATGAAATCATCCTTGGTAGAAGAGATAATACCTCAGTAATTAAAGTAGATTGTGTTCAAAAGGGCTGTTCTTGAGGCACCTGTTTTAGTGTAGACCATTCATTGTTACAGATGCAGTTGGAATGTAAAACAGAGTTTAAGAACTAACATAATATGGAAACTGCAAGTAGGAATAAAATTTTAAAAAATGTACTTTATAGAATTAGTGTGGGGCCTGAGTTGTGATAAAAATGGTAACCATGACCCATGTTCCAGCCAAGCGAGTGTATATCTCCTCTGTTAGCACAAAGCCCTGTGGTAAATGAGCATTTTGTAATAAAACTGAGCCCAGAGGTCAAGACTCCTTTTCCTCATTTTCCTTAAGCATTGCTTACTTGTTTATTACCAGGTTCTGCTGTAAGGAAATATAAAATCATCTGATTTCCAGTCACAGCCACCAGTTTGTGTCCTGGGTTTGGAAAATATTTTTGGGATCCCAAAGGTCAGTTTCTACTTGTCTAAGACCATGAATTGCCAGCTCAAAAGTATTGCCCAAGCATCTAACATTTGCCTGTGGTTTTGGCTTTTAGAGACAATAAGACTGGGTAGTTACCTACCTTAATAGTGAATAGCTGCGTACTACAACTCAGTATGTATGTGTGAGTGTGAGTGTCTGTGTGTGTATTTACTCTACTGTGATTACACATAAATACAAGATGAGGGATTAGTATATGTACACTGAATGTCCACAGTGTAAAGATCTGAAGAATATTGTCACACTAATGACCTCTGCTTTTCTCTTTAAGTGGGAAAACCTGTCTTGTTCTCTATGTGGCAACTGTAAGGGGAGTGGACAAGAATGGCTTATCCCTTCTGGGAAAAGGTCATCCTCCTTAGCTTTGGAGAGGAATAGCCAACATGTGGTTTACTAATGAAGCACATTATTTTTGCCTTCATATGTTTACACATTCAGCTTATTTTCAATAACATAAAACATGAAAAGTGACAGCTGCATCTGGTGAAATATTAAACAGTTAAAAATATAGAAATCAGTTTTCCATGGATGATAAATGATCTTCACCAGCTCTTGAGAACATGTTCTGAAACGGTGTGTGTGTGTTTGTGTGTGTGTGTACATGCAGGAGCATGCCTGTAGGTGGACTGTATGTAGTAAAGATGTACAGTTTTAAAACATCTTGTTTTTTCATGCACTGCCCCTTCAACTCTGTTTTGTGGTGATAATCTTTCTCCCTTTTCTACATGAATACCCCAGCAAGCTCCGTTATACCCTGAATTAGTCTTAGGAAATGAAATGTTATACAGTAACCTTAGGTCATAGACACAGTAGCCTAAAGTGGCCAACTGAAGTCATCAGTTCAAAAGTATGACCTCTGGTGTTCGCCCTTACAAAACCACTCAACCCTTTTCCTTTATCCTTAACAGTAAATACAAATGAAAATTAAGAGTTTCAATTTGCCCTATTGAAAAAAAAAAAAAAAAAAAAAGGAGAGACCCCAACCCCACCCCACACTCCCGCTTTTCTTAGGGCATTTGCTTTAGGAAACTTGTAATTGTAAGATTTTTCTCTATCTCTTCTAAATGTGTTGTGTTTAGTCACTCAGTTGTAACTGATTCTTTGTGACCGCATGAGCTGTAGCCTGTGAGTGTCTTCTGTTCATGGGAATTCTAGAGGCAAAATTACTGGAGTGGGTTGCCATGTCCTCTTCCAGGGCATCTTCCTAGATGGGGGATCAAACCCAGGTCTCCTGTATTGCAGGAAGATTCTTTACCATCTAAGACACCAGGAAAGCCCAAGAATCCTGGAGTGGGTAGCCTATTCCTTCCCCAGGGGATTTTCCCAACTCAAGAATCAAACTGGGATCTCCTGCATTGCAGGACCTGTTAGCTAATTGGCTTTATCCGAAGGAACACCAAACTTCTCATACCATTACGAGAGGAAATATGCTTGCAACATAGAGCCATATCCCTGCAATATTTAGGTTTCTGTCATTCATAGGAATTAGGGTTCCATCTTCCTTGATAGTTGATGTTCCCATCACCTTTATGACCCAGAATGTCTTTATCAATGACTTGGCAACCAACTATATGTCACTAGCTCTCATAAAAGTATGGGAAGTTTAGTGTTTCTTTGGATCAAGCAAATTAGCTAACAGGTGATCACTCCAAACATTGTGTGAAATGAAGATGAATTATATGTGACAAACTTCTCTATCAAGTCACTATAACGTATGTTCAAGTGTTGTACCTGCTTGCCTATATAAACAGTATGATTTTAAGTTGATCTTCACATTCTGGTTTAAGCCTTATTTACTAATGAAACTACTATTTTTCTCTTCTACCTTTATGGAGAAGTCCTCAGGGGTGAGAGGAGATTTTGCTTCAGATTATGTTTTCCCAACAATATACACTGATCCTCTGCACCGGGGGAGATTATTAAATGTTTTTTCTCTGTAACTTAGCATTTTTTCTCCTCCTGATTCAGTTGTTGACTACAGTGCAAAAGCAAGAGGGACTATATGCTGAATAAAAAGCTACTAACTAGTGTTTCCATCAGGAAGATGGCCTTATACTCTCTGGTCTCAGCCAACGGTCAAGGCTTACTTTTTCTCTCAACTGGAAACCTTTAGTTATATTTGTCATAGGCCATGTCTCTGGCTAGCCCTGCATTCTTCAGTCCTTGTCTTCATTTATATTTAGCACCTACCATGTTTCTCATGGAGTTCTAGACACAGAGGATATAATAGTGAGTGAAATAGTCAAATTCCTGCCTTGATGAATCTAAAATTCTAAGTTTAGTTGCTAACACAGGCTTTATAAAGATAAGCAGACACATATTAAAATTCTAAGCATTTGAGTAAAAATCTATTGGAACTGGGCAGAATCAAACCAGAATTGGTTAGACAGGTTTTACCAACAGAATCCTGGGAAACATTTTTATAGAGGAAAGCCAGAGGCAAAGCAAGGAGGTTATTGATTGGCTGTAGCTTAAAACTTTGTCGGTTGTTTGTTTGTAATTGGTTGCCCATAGGATTCAATTCTGTAACCTTGAGGCATGTACAGACTTTGATTTGGTTTGCTTCTGTAAGCCACCGCTGCATTAGAGCCACCTCAGTAAAATGAACTCTTTGCTTTATTGTTTTAAGAGAACTGAGAAAAACATAATTATAACAATAAGAGGAGGGATGGGTTAGTGGGATCTTTTAAAATTTCTAGCTGGCTAGATCTCATGCTCCATCTGAGGAAGGTAGTATTCCACTTTGTACATTCCACGAGATTTCTTTTAATCAGCCACTTGTATTTAAATCAATTTAAGTATAATCCTAGTCTTACAAATATTCAGTCACCTAACTAAGAACTGAGCCACCTTGGCTGGTCCTATTAAGAACAAATGCAATGGAAGAGCAAGGGAGGGAGAAAACAATGGATGTTTCCTCTCAGGGAAGTTGATGTAGCCCTGAAGTAATATGCTTAATTAGGCAAGGAAGCGAACATGTGAGCAGTCAATGTTTTACATGCCTTAGGAAATAATCAAGATTATGAAAGTCTTACACGATAATATAGCAGGTACAGCATGAAGAAAGTAATGGAAAAACAGAGTTGGAGGTACATGAATCTTTTGTTAGAGTCTCTATCCTGAAATGTACGATTTCAAACTTGAGCTGGGTCCTGCACTGACAGTATCCTGGCTGTGAATCAAGGAGTAATAACTGAAGAACTGTGACCCAGGCAGGAGAGTGAGGGGGGCTTTGGATGATATATTGGTTTGCTTCATAACAAAGCATCACTGAATGGGTGGCTTAACAACAGAGATCTACTTTCTCACAGTTCTGGAAGCCAGAAGCCCAAGATCAAGGTGACAGCGAGACTGTTCCAAGTCTGTTTGGCTTGCAGATAAATGGCTGGCTCTCTTCTCTCTGTGTCTGTATGTTGTGACCTGGATTATGCCCCCTTCGCCACACTCACGGACTTCCCAGGTGGTACTAGTGGTAAAGAATCCACCTGCCAATGCAAGAGATGCAGGAGACATGTGTTCTATCCCTGGATCAGGAAGATCCCTTGGAGGAGGGCACGGCAACCCACTCCAGTATTCTTGCCTGGAGAATTTTCCTTGGACCGAGGGGCCTGGTGGGCAACAGTCCATGGGGTTGCAAATGAGTCACAGAGGACTGAATGACTGAGCACCACATACATAGTCGAAGGCCCAAACTCTAGTGTAACTATTATTGAAGAAATGGGGCCTTTAAGGATAAAATTTTAAGGTAAGATGATGCCATAAGTTGGGACCCTTATCCAGTAGCATTGGTGGAAAGAGGACGGGACACAGGAGCTCTCTCCTAAGAAAGACCCTGAGAGAACTTAGCAAGGAGACAACTGACTGCCAATCAGAAAGAGGCTGCAGAAGTGACACAGGCCAGTTTCATAATCCTGGATATGGGAATTCAAGCTGCCAGAAGTGTGAGGAAGTAAATTTCTGTTGTTTAAGCCATCTAGCCTGTGGTATTCTGTCATGGCAACCTGAGCAATCTAAAACATGGCATTCTCCCTGTATGTGTGTTTGTCTACCAAATTCTTCTTCTTTGGAGACCCATTATACTGGATTTCAACCCACACTGATGACCTCATTGTAAATATGTTTATATACTGAGATCCTGGGATTTCAGATTTCAACATACAGGATTAGGGGGTGGGGACACAATTCAGACCATGTGAGATGTTGATGAATGTTCTATTATGATTCACAAGGATGTTACCCTCTACATCCTGCCATGTTTCCATGTAACAGTGTGTTGCCAATTGACTTTAGCTATGGGACTTCCCTGACTGATAGAAGGCACATAGAGGAAATAGAGTTCATGGACACCAAAGAGAATCTTTCAATGTACTCATGTGCCTTCTGCCTTTACCTCTTGAAATTCTGCCCTCTGCTACATCTGTTGCTGCTGCTGCTATGTTACTTCAGTCGTGTCTGACTCTGTGCAACCCCATAGATGGCAGCCCACCAGGCTCCCCCATACCTGGGATTCTCCAGGCAAAACACTGGAGTGGGTTGCCATTTCCTTCTCCAATGCATGAAAGTGAAAAGTGAAAGTGAAGTCGCTCAGTCATGTCTGAGTCTTAGCGACCCCATGGACTGCAGCCTACCAGGCTCCTCCGTCCATGGGATTTTCCAGGCAGGAATACTGGAGTGGGGTGCCATTGCCTTCTCCGGCTATATCTGTAGCATATCCTAAATAAAGATTTCTCCACAGGCATTCATTCTAGAATGGTAAGGCAAGTGAAGTCAAGCATTGCCAGGCTAACCCAGCTAAGCAGCATTGAATCTGCAGCCATCATTTAGGTGAACAATAAAAACATGTTTGTTTGTGTAAGTTATGGAATATTTCTGTTGTTTCCACAGCAAGATCTGATTGAAATAGGAACGTATACAAAAATGGCATGCTGTCACAGCAAACCTTTAAAATATATGGCACAGGCTTTGGTTCTGGATACAAATAGTGAGGAAAATGCTATTAAGGTTTGCAATCCCATTATGTATCAGAAAAAATATTGGGTTGGCCTATTATCTCTAGTAACTTGGAAGGCACAAAATTTGTCCCCCAAAAAATTGTCTTTGGGAAATTAATTTTAACCCAAGAGAGAATATCAGTATCCTGAAATGTGTATTATTAGCTGCATAGGACAAATATTGCACAAAATTAGATTAAGGAAAAAAGGCTTGTTTACGATCAGGGTTAAAAAACAAAAAAGTGAGAGAATCCAGAATATTAGGATCACAAGGATCTGAAGAAACAACTCCTCAATTCAGGCTAGTAAGAGAATCTCAGAAAGAAATAATCAAGGATGTGGTCATCATGTCTTTTTTGAAAATATATGATTGAACTAATATTGCTTTTAGAAATTCATTTAATTAAACTGAATGGCTCTAGGAAAGAGAACAAGAATATTATTCCATGGAAGCCTGAGAAATTCAAGGTAGATCTAATTAGAGAAAAGTATGTGTTTATCAATGGGCATGTGGAACTGAATGAAATCAATCAGTAAAATATTTTTAGAAATTGAAGGGTGTTGAGCTTCCTAACACCTTATCAAGTCTAGGTTAACACATATTGTGACTGTTAAATACGACTATTGGGATCCTAAATTACTAGGTACAAAAACATACTTAGAAAACTATTTAAATCCCCCAAAGTGAATACTCTTCATTTCTCTTCAAAAGCATCCAAGGAAGTTAATAGAAAAATCTCCAAGAATAGAACCGAGACCCACAGAGAACAATGTTTCAGAGAGCTCATCCTTGGGTGAATAAGAACCTAATCAAGGAATATTTCATATGTCAATAATTGAGGAATTTAACAACTTTTGTCTTATATTCAAAAATTCTATTGATCAGTGACTTCTATGTGTTTATTCTTTCCTCCTTTCCAAATGTAAAATTTAGTCTTATTATTTAGTGTTCCATCATTCTATGCTGTGTGTGTGCATGAGTGTGTGTGTGTGTGTAATGGGAAGAAGCAATATTTTATCATTTCTGTTCACAGATGTTGGATCAATCAAAACCACATTTTGACTTGACGCAGACCATGAAGCCCGACATTTTAAGTCTGATGAAGTAATTGGATGAAGCATTTGAAACCTCCTAAAAGGGGTAAATTTAATTGCATTAAAGAGAAGGAAATGTTGACCAAGGGTGTCAACTGCAATATAACGTCTTCTGTGTCCAAAGTTTTTGTTCCCTCCCTACCCTTGCACTCCTTCCCCAGAGGTTGACTATGCACTATTGACTGCTTCTTCAACATACATTACACACAGGTAAACATATATAATTTTCTTTGTAACTGTGCAGAAGCATTCCACACACTTGTGTGATTTGGCTCTGTCTCATTTTATTCCTGCACTCATTCATAAGAAAAGCACCTCCCAGATGTGGGAAGCTCTTTTGGCCTGAGTCCAAGGTCCAAGAACAGTAACTTACTATAGAAGAGTAGAATCCAGAAAAGGGATAATTCATCTGTAAGCTCAAAGAAAAGAAAAAAAAAAAAGCTGTGATGGTAAACTGTGATTTTTGAGATTATTTCAACAACACCAAAAAAATAATTAAAGCAGATGTATTATTCAAATAACTATTCAAGCCCACATGCAGCACGGTCCATATTATTTAAGGGAGAGAGAAAGTTTTCAAAACCTAAGACAGTGGGTAGCAGTGACCAAGTGATCCTACAATCTTGTCAAATAGGAGTACTTGACTTTTGTTTTGTCAGGTCTATTTTTTCTTCAGTTCTTGTCTCATGGTAGCAAAGAATAAAAACAGACTTATTACAGCTCAGGCAGGCGGTATTTATTAAACATGCAGCAAACAATGGGCTTCCCTGGAGGCTCAGACGGTAAAGAATCTGCCTCCAGTGCATGAGGCCTGGGCTCAGTCCCTGGATTGGGAAGATCCCCTGGAAGAGGACATCACCATGGACTCCAGTATTCTTGCCTGGAGAATCCCCAAGAACAGAGGAACCTGGCAGGCTATATAGTCTGGGGTCACAAAGAGTGAAACATAACTGAGTGACTGAGCGCACAAACACCGCACAAACAACACACTCTCAAGACATGAGAGCAGACCAACCCTTCTAGGAGTGGCCCCGCCCCATTTTAGGTTTCTCTTTTTGTGTCCTTTGTTTTTATTCCAAAGCAGTCCTCGGAGCCTGTTTGGCCTTGCTCCGGTAAAATACCTTCGACTAATCAGGGAAGGGAATGTAAATAGGATATATGCTCAAGGCCAATCAAGGAAGGCGACATGTTTGGCACATTTCCCACAAGAGATTCTCACTCCAATCTGTTGCTTTTCACTCTTGCCAGGCTTTTCCCTTCTTTTGTCTGCCCTCCATGTGGTTTTTCTAGTTGCTACTTCCTCTGACCACCATCTTGGATCCTATTTCCCTATTCTTACTACCTAACAATTTTATACCCAGAAGCCATAAACAAAAGAGAAAAAGAATAAAGAGATTTATGCTTTGAAATGTGCTAAAAGAATGCTATTCAAAGTCACTGTGATGAGCGTGGAATGTGGGTGAGTGGATAGCCTCCCAATTTGAGATTAAAACACATATTACAGGGTTCTTGAGTGATAGCAGAGTCTCTGTGGATTATTTATAAATCCCTATTTATATCAGCCTTAAGGCTTAAAAACAGAAAAACAATTACACTTCAGAGAGCAGGGTTCTGACTCTGGGTTTACAGGTCATCTTAAAAATTTACTGTTCAACTATTTTATGAGTTCTGAAAATGTCATTTTTCTGCACAAATGCATTATCTTCTATTATCTAGACTGTTAGTAATCTGACCCCTGTTTAAACATTTTATCAATGCCCTGACCTTTTGCTGCTCTACAACATAAACTCTAAGTGACCAGTACTTTTTTCCCTAGTGATGTATTAGTATCATTAAAGAAAACAATATGCTCAGTCCAAAAAGAAAGAGAGGAACATGCTCTTCAGCATTTGTGTTTCACTATTTTCAAAACATCATGCTTCCAGTTTCATCTATGTTGTTGAAAAAGTAGTTTAAACATTTAAAAAATTACTTGATAGTTCATTTTATGTGAAAATGTGTAGATAGCTGAGACAAAAAGTAGTTATAACAAGAGTCAACTTTCACCACAGAGTCCTTTCTCTTGAAAGCTCAAAGAAATGTTATTGGACCAATCTTTAAACATAGATTCTTTGGAAGTACACGTTCTTATGAATTTCTTTGGTTTTCATAATCTGGGAGGCTTTCTTATCATGTTTGATCCTGGTGTGAAAACAACTACCTATGAAATAAGTTTTAAATAAAAAAAGGGAAACAATAAATAAGAGATTATGAACAGAGAAAGTAGTTTTGTAAGGAATCAACAGTGGAAAGAATATCCATGGGGACAAATGATTTGGTTGAATGGAAAAAAAAATAATGAAAACTCAGGTTGGTGGTATAAATGTGGGAAAGGGAGACAATGGCTTGACAGTGTTGATATGATGTTGAAGGGAAAGCTCTCTCACAGGGTTAAAAGCCTACAAGACCCGAAGGGTGCCATGTGCTCAACTCCAAACTAAATGGAGCTGACAAGCTAAACTGATGTCCTTGAAATTTAATTTTCCTTTGATAACTGACAGCTAGAACTAGTTTTAGTAACAACAACAACAACAACAAAAATGGCTTACAGGAAATATAAGTATTAACATACCACAGCCTTCAGCAGAGATGAGACTGTCTCCAGATAAAATTGAAGAGATTGTCTAAGATGGACTTAGTAAGCTATATGTTATTCATTTCAGTTCAGTTCATTTCAGTTGCTCAGTTGTATCTGACTTTGCAGCCCCACAGACTGCAGCACACCAGGCCTCCCTGTCCATTACCAACTCTCAGAGTTTACTCAAACTCACATCCATTGAGTCGGTGATGCCATCCAACCAGCTCATCCTCTGTCATCCCCTTCTCCTCCTACCTTCAGTCTTTCCCAGCATCAGGGTCTTTTCAGATGAGTCAGTTCTTCTCATCAGGTGGCCAAAGTAATGGAGTTTCAGCTTCAGCATCAGTCCTTCCAATGAATATTAAGGACTGATTTGCTTTAGGATGGACTGGTTGGATCTCCTTGCAGTCCAAGGAATGCTCATGAGTCTTCTCCAACATCACAGTTCAAAAGCATCAATGTATGTGATTATGTAGCCATAAACTTCAGTGATATGATAGGAACAAAGCCAGCTTCCTGTAGAAAAAAGAATAAAAGAATGATGACAGTAAATAAATCATCTTTAAAGATATGTGATTGGGCATAAATGCAAATTTTTCTTTCTTTGAATTTTATTATTTTACTTTAACAATTACTACAATGAAGCAAGACTACTTAGAAACTACTTTGTTATACAAAAGCAAATTTAAGTATCTTAACAGGAAGATTTAAGTGAAATTTAAAGCTTTTATTTTTTCATATTTTTCAAACTAGTCATTAGTGTTTATTTGTAGTGGCAATGTTTTAATATTCATAAGTACAGTCCCATGAAAAATATTAAACCTTGAATATTTTAGAATAAACATGTCTAAGCAGATGACTTACTGTTATATTTTGAAGCTAATATTAAATTTTTATGATATTTTTCTTAAACTATAAAACAAGTTTACTACTTAGTATGTTAAACCCCTTTAATCTTAGGAAAATATATGTATGTAAAGTTTTATTTGCATAACATAAAATTTACCTGTTTTGAGTATACAATTCAATGTTTCACTATAGGTAGTTTTACAACCATAAATACAAGTTCACTTAGAACATATTCATAACCCCAATATGAAATCTCATGCCAATTATCAGTCAGTCAGTCAGTTCAGTTCAGTCACTCAGTCATGGCTGACTTTGCAACCCCATGGACTACAGCATGCCAGGCTTCCCTGTCCATCACCAACTCCCGGGGCTTGCTCAAACTCATATCCATCGAGTCAATGATGCCATCCAACCATCTTATCCTCTGTAGTCCCCTTCTCCTCTTGCCCTCAATCTTTCCCAGCATCAGGGTCTTTTCCAAAAAGTCAGTTCTTCACATCTGGTGGCCCAAGTATTGGAGTTTCACCTTCAGAATCAGTCCTTCTAATTAATATTCAGGACTGATTTCCTTTAGGATTGACTGGTTTCACCACCTTGCAGTCCAAGGGACTCTCAAGAGTCTTCTCCAACACCACAGTTCAAAAGCATCAGTTCTTCAATGTTGTTTTCTTTATGGTCTGACACTCACGACTACTGGAAAAACCATAGCTTTGACTAGATAGACCTTTGTCAGCAAAGTAATGTCTCTGCACTTTAATATGCTGTCTAGGTTTGTCATTGGAGAAGGCAATGGTGACCCACTCCAGTACTCTTGCCTGGAAAATCCCATGGACGGAGGAGCCTGGTAGGCTACAGTCCAATAGGTCACTGAGAGTTGGACACGACTGAGCGACTTCACTTTCACTTTTCACCTTCATGCATTGGAGAAGGAATGGCAACCCACTCCAGTATTCTTGCCTGGAGAATCCCAAGGACAGGGGAGCCTGGTGGGCTGCCGTCTATGGGGTTGCACAGAGTCGGACACGACTGAAGCGACTTAGCAGCAGCAGGTTTGTCATAATTTTTCTTCCAAGGAGCAAGTGTCTTTTAATTTCATGGCTACAGTCACCATCTGCAGTGATTTTGGAGCCTGAAAAAATAAAGTTTCTCACTCTTTCCATTGTTTCTCCATCTATTTACCATGAAATGATGGGACTGGATGCTGTGATCTTAAGTTTTTGAATGCTGAGTTTTAAGCCAGCTTTTTTACTCTCCTCTTTCACTTTCATCAAGAGACTCTTTAGTTCTTCTTCACTTCTGCCTTAAGGGTGGTGTCATTTGTATATCTGAGGTTACTGATATTTCTTCCAGCAATCTTGATTCCAGCTTGTGCTTCATCCAGCCTGGAATTTTGCATGATGTTCTCTGCATAGAAGTTAAATAAGCAGGGTGACAGCATACACTCTTGATGTACTCCTTCCCCTATTTTGAACCAGTCCATTTTTTAAATCAGGATCGAACTATCAGTCCCTCCTTTTTCTCCTCACAAACCCTCAATCTCTGTCAAC
Source organism: Dama dama (assembly GCF_033118175.1). NCBI lineage: Eukaryota > Metazoa > Chordata > Mammalia > Artiodactyla > Cervidae > Dama > Dama dama. Next base: position 60,097,947 of record NC_083705.1, on the reverse strand, counting down.
CATGGCCTTACATTCTGTCTCTAATAAGTTTATCTGTTTTATACAAATAAAATCTGAAAATGTTAAATCAATAGAGCCATATGGTATGTAATATTCTGTGACCTGGCTCATTTCAAATGGCATAACTTTGTAGCATGTAGCAGTATAACATTTCTTTTGTGGTTGTTTAGTCACTAAATCCTATCAGATTCTTTGCAACCCCATGGGTTGTAGCCTGCCAGACTCCTCTGTCCATGGGAGTTTCCAGGAAAAAAATCCTGGAGTGGCTTGCCAGTTCCTTTTGCAGGGGTCTTCTGATCTAGGGAGGAGTCTCCTGCTTGGCAAGTGGATCCTTCACCAATGAGCCTCATTGAGGAAGCCTCCATTTCTTTTATTTGTAGATAATATTCTATTTTATGTATATAATCACATTATATTTATACATTCAAAAGTTGATGCATATTTGGATTATTTGTATTTCTTAACAATTGCAAATAATGTTGCTATGAACATTCATGAACAATTTTTGTGAGAACATGTGTTTTTATTTCTCTTGAATAGTATCTAGGAATGAAATTGCTAGCTCATATGGAAACTCTATATTTAACAAAGGGATGGATTTTTATGTCCAAATTTTCTTTCTGTAAAAATTACAGGAAAATGAACCCACTCTTCAAAAAACTCTCCAGAATTTCCAAGAAACTTCATAGAACACTTTCAGTCATTCATAGAAATCAATCATCATCTACTTTTGAAATTAAAATAAAAAGAAAGAAAATTAAAGAATCAATGCAGAAATTCTGTGTTTCAGACCTAAGATAGTGACTTTTGCCAAACACAGATTTTGTCAATATAGCATTTGTACTTGCTGCTGTTCTCTGAAAACCTAAATGACAAAAATGATCATGTAAGGTAGTAATTTTGTAATTTTTTGGCTGAGTGTCCCTGAGTCTGTGGCACCCAACAGTGAGGAAAATTATTTATAAACAGCCACATCATATGCGAGGCCAAAGTTCTGTACTGCCTCAAACTTTAAAGGTGTTGCAAAAGTGTTAGTGTGACAAAAATTTTACAATGTTGATAAATTTTTACCAAAATAATTTAAAAATTAACTTTTTAAAATTAATGTCATTATGATGCTTAGTATTATTTTTGTATATTATTATTGATGTATTAGAGTCTTTTGCAGGGGTATGTAAAAATATAGAACACTTCTTATTTTTCAATATCCATACTTTAAAAGGCATTTTAAAGTAAGTCTCTAAAGGAAACTTAAATAAATTTTTTTTGCTTTTATAAATATTTGTAGTTTTTTTTTTTTTTAATGAAGAATTATAATTGTCCTCTTAAGAAATTTCAAAACAGTGATTGTATAATCACAAATTGAGGTCACTAGAGAGAGAATCTATTAACCTATTTCTTTTTTTTTTTTTTTCCAATTTTTTTTTCTTTTTTTTTTTTTATTATTATTATTATTATTTTTTTTCCCAGTGGGTTTTGTCATACATTGATATGAATCAGCCATGGATTTACATGTATTCCCAATCCCGATCCCCCCTCCCACCTCCCTCTCCACTCGATTCCTCTGGGTCTTCCCAGTGCACCAGGCCCGAGCACTTGTCTCATGCATCCCACCTGGGCTGGTGATCTGTTTCACCATAGATAGTATACATGCTGTTCTTTTGAAATATCCCACCCTCACCTTCTCCCACAGAGTTCAAAAGTCTGTTCTGTATTTCTGTGTCTCTTTTTCTGTTTTGCATATAGGGTTATCGTTATCACCTTTCTAAATTCCATATATATGTGTCAGTATGCTGTAATGTTCTTTATCTTTCTGGCTTACTTCACTCTGTATAATGGGCTCCAGCTTCATCCATCTCATTAGGACTGGTTCAAATGAATTCTTTTTAATGGCTGAGTAATATTCCATGGTGTATATGTACCACAGCTTCCTTATCCATTCATCTGCTGATGGGCATCTAGGTTGCTTCCATGTCCTGGCTATTATAAACAGTGCTGCGATGAACATTGGGGTGCACGTGTCTCTTTCAGATCTGGTTTCCTCAGTGTGTATGCCCAGATGCAGAGAAAGCCTTTGACAAAATTCAACACTCATTTATGATTAAAACTCTCCAAAAAGCAGGAATAGAAGGAACATACCTCAACATAATAAAAGCTATATATGACAAACCCACAGCAAGCATCACCCTCAGTGGTGAAAAATTGAAGGCATTTCCCCTGAAATCAGGAACAAGACAAGGGTGGCCACTCTCACCACTACTATTCAACATAGTGTTGGAAGTTCTGGCCACAGCAATCAGAGCAGAAAAAGAAGTAAAAGGAATCCAGATAGGAAAAGAAGAAGTAAAACTCTCACTGTTTGCAGATGACATGATCCTCTATATAGAAAACCCTAAAGACTCTACCAGAAAATTACTAGAGCTAATCAATGAATATAGTAAAGTTGCAGGATATAAAATTAACACACAGAAATCCCTTGCATTCCTATATATTAACAATGAAAAAACAGAAAGAGAAATTAAGGAAACAATACCATTCACCATTGCAACAAAAAGAATAAAATACTTAGGAGTATATCTACCTAAAGAAACAAAAGACCTATACATAGAAAACTATAAAACACTGATGAAAGAAATCAAAGAGGACACAAACAGATGGAGAAACATACCGTGTTCATGGATTGGAAGAATCAATATTGTCAAAATGGCTATTCTACCCAAAGCAGTCTATAGATTCAATGCAATCCCTATCAAGCTACCAACGGTATTTTTCACAGAACTAGACCAAAGAATTTCACAATTTGTATGGAAATATTAACCTATTTCTATCCATCCATTTTTGTGGTATAATATCTCCCTTTAAAGTCTTCTTTTTTCCCCAAATTTCAGTAAAAGAATGTAACACTAAAAATGGGAATAGTACAGTTAAGTGCAGTTGTATAGTCATGTCTGACTCTTTGCAAGAAATGGGAAAAATAATGTTTTCTTATTTTCTCCATGCTTTAGCCCTTATTTGTGAAATGTATTAAAATGCACTAACATGATTTTCAGAAAACTACAAAGTTTGACTCACTGTAAATCTGGTTTTCCAAATGGGTAATATTTGCTATAAGGAGAAGCAATTTCTTAACTAATGTCACAGAACTGAAAACAGAATTAAAAATTTAATCCAGAAAGATCTAATATCAAAGCATGTATGTTTTTAACAAGTGTGTTTTTAAATTCAAAATGTAGTAAACAAGTGTGTTGTCCAGGGAATGCATGGTTTTATGCTAGGTGCTAAGATTGCAAAATGGAGTATCACAGTTTCTGTTGAAGAGTAAACTATCGTCAGCTGAGAGAAATGGAAGTAAGTTTAATGTAATTAGAGTAGAAAGCAGGAAGCACTATAATTTAGGCATGTATACTTGGAATATATACATGGAATTTAGGATGTACAGACTGGTTCCAGATCAGGAAAGGAGTACATCAAGATTGTATATTGTCACCCTGCTTATTTAACTTGTATGCAGAGTACATCATGCAAAATGCCGGGCTGGATAAAGCACAAGCTGAAATCAAGATTGCTGGGAGAAATATCAATAACCTCAGATACGCAGATGGCACCACCCTTATGGCAGAAAGGGAAGAGCTGAAGAGCCACCTGATGAAAGTGAAAGAGGAAACTGAAAAAGTTGGTGTAAAACTCAACATTCAGAAAATTAAGATGGTGTCCAGTCCCATCACTTTATGGCAAAGAGATGGGGAAACAATGGAAACAGTGAGATACTTTATTTTCTTGGGCTCCAAAATCACTGCAGATGGTGACTGCAGCCATGAAATTAAAAGACGCTTGCTCCTTGGAAGAAAAGCTATGACAACCTAGACAGCATATTAAAAAGCAGAGGTATTACTTTGCCAACAAAGGTCCATCTAGTCAAAGCTATAGCTTTTTCCAGTAGTCAGGTATGGATGTGAGTGTTGGACCATAAAGAAAGCTGAGTGCCAAAGAATTGATGCTTTTGAACTGTGGTGTTGGAGAAGATTCTTGAGAGTCTCTTGGACTGCAAGGAGATCCAACCAGTCCATCCTAAAGGAAATCAGTCTAGAATATTCATTGAAAGCACTGATGCTGACGCTGAAACTCCAATACTTTGGCCACCTGATGCGAAGAACTGACTCATTGGAAAAGACCCTGATGCTGGGAAAGATTGAAGGCAGGAGGAAAAGGGGATGACAGAGGATGATATGGTTGGATGACATCACCAACTTGATGGATATGAATTTGAGCAAGATCTGAGATTTGGTGATGGACAGGGAAGCCTGGTGTGCTGCAGTCCATGGGGCTGCAAAGAGTCATACACGACTGAGCAACTGAACTAAACTGAAGTGAACAGAACATCAGTTAAAAGGTGTGAATGACCAGAATCACGCTTTAGGAAAAGAAGGCTGAGGAGAATTCTTTTAGTAGAAATTGATGCATGGTAAGATAACTGTGGGTGGAAGACAACAGAAAAGAACTTTATAAGAAACCATGGAGCAAAAAACCAGTATGTTGTATACAGACTAATGATAGGGAGTTCAGAACTAAGGAACCATGCATTGTAATATGATGTGATGCAAGCAATTAATCTGGAATGGATAGCCTAAGCTAGATCACAGAGTTTCTTTTATGCTGACTGGAGAATTTTCCCTTTTCCTCAGGACAAGTGAGTCCCTAGTGGTAAAAGGGAAAAGTAGTCTTGTGAAAATCTGCATATCAAAGGTGGAATTTGTTGCAGGAGTTTGAAAATAAAATGAATTTTGCCCTAATGTTTATATGCTTGTATTTAAATGAGATATATGATTTAGTGTGAATTTCAAAAGTGATGAAAATAGGTCCAAGAATTACTTTTTTTCAAGTGGGAGGGAGAAATGAACAAGATTGAGGAGAAAACTCAATGACCTTTCAGGTTAAGGAACAAGTGGCTGAGAAGACATTTAGGAGGTAGTCAGGGAGAGGCATCTCAAAAGCAGGGATGTTGTTGACCAGGAAGTAGGTGATAAACAGCCCATATTCAAATATAATCAGGCCAGGGTCATGGAGGCACCATATGGATGACAAAAGCAGCTGAATCCCATTCCTTGTTATATCTTCAAAAAAAAAAAATCATCATAAAATCAATGCCTATTTTACCTCCAAATTCATCATTGTATACTTAAATATCTACAGTTTTTATGTATCAAGTATATCACAGTAAATCAATTTATCATTTTTAAAACAAAACTTCAATCTTTCTGATATTATTTTTTATAAATTCGTTGTGAATCACTTCCTTAATTAAAAGGCAGATGGCTCAGTGGATAAAGAATCTGCCTGCAATGCAGGAGATACAAGAGATGCAGGTTTGATCCCTGGGTCAAAAAAATCCTCCCAGAAGAGGGAATGGCAACCCACTGCAATATTCTTGCCTAAAATATCCTACGGGTAGAGGAGTCTGGAGGGCTACAGTCCAAAGGGTGGCAAGGAGTCAGACGCAATTGCACCACTAAGAACACACATTGATTACTAAAACCTTTCTTAAATGCTTCTTACTTTCTTGCTTTCACTCATGATTTATTCTCATCCTGAGCCTATGTTCTTTTTCTTCTAGATATTTACTTACTTCAAACCTCTTTATTTCAGCAGTCAGTATTATGTTCTAACATGACTGCCAACATTTCTGATCTATCCTTGAATCTAAAGCACCAACATTTCAATGATTTTAAATAGAAATTTTTACAGAGATAGTTGTAATATCATGAAATCGTATGCCATATACATGGCTCATAGTGGATTTTTATGAACATATGGTTTTTACATTCCACATGAACAAGTTCCAACTTGTTTCAAGGTTTTGGGTTAATTAGCCTTTACTACTTTTGACTCTCAATTCCTATTTGAGGTCTTTAATATGTAATGCATTAATGATAATTACAGATATTAGGCTATTTTTTTACTCATCATTTTTTGTTTGCATGAACAAAGAGAAAAGCAAATAAAGCCCCAACACTATAACAGATGTTCTACCCTTTGATACTTGAGGAGGGAATGTGAAAATAAATGGGTGCCTTGAAATCTTTTTCTGAATATGTTATTGTCTTACCTTTGGAAAAGGTTTATCACTTTCATAATATTTTCAAAGGGGTTTGTACCCCAGCCCTTTGATTTGATTTTTGAGGAATTCCAGAAACTGTGCTAATTTATGTATTTTTCACTCATTTATATACTTATCTAAAAAATAAGTACACCAATTATGTTTAACATCTAAAACTTATAAAGTAGTTCATTGCAAAATTCTTCAATATTTTTCTTTTAGAAAATAATTAAGACTTTTACTTAAATGAACACTTAATTCTTCCAACTTGCTTCTTCTTTCTTTGGTCTCTGTTGGAGTCTGGCAGTTCTACTCAGATGTCATTGAGACTGCAGCAATTAGCCTTCTTTTATTGCAGAACAGATGTTCTAAGTGTTGGGTTCATTTGACGTGGGTTGGGATTGAGATATCACAGCTGTTATAATTTAATTCTGGTTAGGTCAAAAAGCTTCATCATTATCAGTTCAAAATATTCATAAAGCATCATAAAACTTACACATATTTTCAATTAAATTGAGTTTCACTTAGTCATGGTACATTGTAAACTCTACAATCTCCCCCTTCACATATGGTAGCATGGGAAATAGTTTGATAAGTCAGTATTCATTTCCATGATTGCAATCTGAGAAGTTTTATTTGTACACATAGCAATCATTATTGTTTGATTTTATTGCAATACTGAGAGCAGCTGATTGAAAACAACAAGCCAGAAATATTCCTACATTACAGTCTTATTTCCAGACAATAGACACTTTGAGAACCTATCTGCATAACCAAGTTATCTGAATATTTTCCTGTTAACCACAAAAAAATATTTAACATTTCCAAAAACCTAGGGCGTTTGCCTATCTCCATTCAACTTTCTAAATCAGAAGAAAGCCAATAATCAATTTTGGACAATACCAGCTTCCATTCAAAAAGGTTATTAGCAAGATGAGCTTCCAGAAGTGATTAATCTCTATCTCAAATAAAAATAATAGCAACAACTTTGAAATAGATCATTCCTAACCTAAATAAGTTAGTGCAATCCAATTTAGTGATTAGGATTGTGAAAATAATTGAATTGACTTTGCAATTTTCATGTTATTTCAGTCTTAACCACTGAATCAGATCTGTATTGACATAATCAATTTGTGACAAGTGGCTTATTACTATAACTAAAGGAACAGTTCTGCATCTTTTAAGGAAGGATCACTTTTATCATTATAGAAGAGTTTTAGCTTTATAGTAGTAGGTCAATATCCTTGCTTATATGATAGAAATATAAAAGCTAAAGACAGAATGAAAATAGAAAATACAGCTGGGTCAAATATAATATTATTTAGGTTGATGCAAAAGTAACTGTGGTTTTACTTGTTGAATTTTGCTGTTTGATATTGGAATACATTCTTAAATAAATAAGTGTGGCTATGTTATACATCATTTTCATGCACATTTCTCTCTTTATGTTTTTTTGTTATTGACATTACTTGCTGCATATTTATTTTAGACTAGGGAAATGATGTTAGACAAAAAAGGAAATTTAACTGCCATGTGTAAAATAGCTAGCCAGTTCCCAGTATAACACAGGGAATCCAAAGACAGTGCTCTGTGACAATTTAGAGGAGTGGGAGAGAGTTTCAAGAGGGAGGACTCGTATGTATAATTATGGCTGATTCATGTTGATGTATGGCAGAAATCATCACAATATTGTAAAGTAGTTATCTTCCAGTTAAAAATAAAATACAATTTAAAAAAAAAAAATGCAATTTTGAGCACTTTTCTTATTTGTGTTCCAAATGGGTCATAAAGCAGTGGGGACTACTTGCAACATCAACAATGCATTTGATCCAAGAACTGCTAGTGAACTCACAGTGTAGTGTTGGTTCAAAAAGTTTTGCAAAGGAGACAAGAGTCTTGAAGATGAGGAGAGTAGTGGCTGGCTATAGGAAGTTGACCATGACTAATTGAGAGGATCATCAAAGCTCATCCTCTGACAACTATGTGACAAGTTGATGAAGAACACAATGTCAATCATTCTGTGGTCATTCAGCATTTGAAGCAAATTGGAAAGGTAAAAAAAACTTGATAAGTGGGTGCCTCATGAGCTGACCTCATGAATCAAAAAAATTGTCATTTTGAAGTGTCATCTTCTCTTGTTCTCTGCAACAACAATGAGCCATTTTCTCTATTGCATTGTGATGTGTGACCAAAAAGTGGACTTTTTACAACTGGCAATGACCAGCTCAGTGGTTGGACCAAAAAGAAGCTCCAAAGCACTTCCCAAAGCCAAATTTGCACCCAAAAAAGGTCATGGTCACTGTTTGGTGGTTTGCTGATGGTCTCATCTACTAGAACTTTCTGAATCCTGAAGTAACCATTACATCTGGGGAGTATGCTCAGCAAGTTGATCAGATTCACCAAAAACTGCAATGCCTGCAGCTGTCATTGGTCAATAGAATGGGCCCAATTCATCTCCATGACAATGTCCAACGACAAGTCACACAACAAATGCATCAAACATTGAATAAATTGAGCTATGAAGTTTTGCCTCATCCACCACATTCACCTGAACTCTTGCCAACTGACTACCACTTCTTCAGACATCTCAACAACTTTTTTGCAGGGAAAGTGCTTCCACAACCAGCAAGAGGCAAAAAATGCTTTGCAAGAGTTTGTTGAATCCCAAAACACAGATTTTTATGATACAGGAGAAACAAATTTATTTCTCACTGGAAAAAAGTGTTGATTGTAATGGTTCCTATTTTAATTAATAAAGATATGTTTGAGCCTAGTTATAATGATTTAAAATTCACCGCCCAAACCTGTAATGACTTTTTTGCCATCTAATATTGCATTTGAGTGCATTATTTGAATATTGTTCATTTTGACATTAAAGATAAGGGACACATCGTAAGAATTTGTTGTTGGTTTCCAAGAGCTAAACTACTCAAAATGAGGGGTGATGTTATAACAGAATTACTTGGAAAGCATTCTAAAATACCTACCCTCTCTTCCACCTCCCTCCTTCTGATAAGTATGGACTTTCCCAAACATATCAGTCGTGTTCGACTCTTTGAGATCCCATGAACTGTAGTCTGCCAGGCTTTTCTGTCCATGGAATTCTCCAGGCAAGAGCACTGGAGTGGGTTGCCAATTCCTTTTCCAGGGGATTTTCCTGACCCAGGGATTGAACTCAGGTCTCCTGAACTGTAGGCAGATTCTTTACCATTTGAGCCACCAGGGAAGCCCCATACTGTAACATTAAACATTAATTGTTTTAGATATTAATTGGCTTCTATGCACCCCACATTCATCTTCTTTTCTAATATTACTGAGATAATTTATGGGAGAGAGTCTCTCTGAATTTGTGAAGACATGATTGATAGATAATTCCTGGTTTCTAACTCTCTGAGGGATGACAAGAAATACTGTTAGGTAGATTCAACACCTTCTTCTGTAAAGGCCCTGAAATAGCCAGGAAATGGGCATATTTACCTTCAGTCACAATCTTCTTACTTATATTGACTAATTTTCACCAATACCACCTTTTTGCAACCAACAACAACGTTATCACTGCCCACATACACATACATGCTTGCACAGCTTTTGAGAACTGCTCTTTAGGGTTTCCCTGGTGACTCAGTGGTAAAGAACAAGCCTGCCAACGAAAGAGACACACGTTTGATCCTTGGGTCAGGAATATTCACTGGAGAAGGAAACGGCAACCACTCCAGTGGTAGGTTACAGTCCATAGGGTTGCAAACGAGTTGGACATGACTTAGCAACTAAAACAAAAGTAGCAACTTTCACTGTTTGGCAATGCTCAAAATCTTTCAGTTTTCACCCATAACATTAATTTTTTTTTCTCAGTGATCAATTTCTCAAAAGAAAAAAAGAAGTTCATCTGTTAGCAAGCTCAGGTTTCTGGAATTCATTATCAATATTGACAATAAATATGTCCCTCTGAGGTCTGTATAATCAAAGCTATGGTTTTTCAGTAGTCACGTATGGTTGTGAGTTGGACAATAAAAAAGACTGAAAGCAGAAGAATTGATGCCTTCAAAATATGGTGCTGGAGAAGACTCTTGAGAGTTCCTTCGACTGCAAGGAGATCAAATCAATCAATTCTAAAGGATGTCAGTCCTGAATATTCATTGGAAGGACTGATGTTGAAGCTGAAGCTCCAAAATTTTGGTCACTTGACTCGTAGATCAGACTCATTGGAAAAGACCCTGATGCTGGGAAAGATTGAAGGCAGGAGGAGAAGGGGATGACAGACGATGAGATGGTTGGATGGCATCAATGACTCAATGGACATGACTTTGACCAGGAGATGGTGAAGGACAGGGAAGCCTGGTGTGCTACAGTCCACAGATTCCAAAGAATCAGATATGACTGAGCGACTGAACAACAGCAACATATTCTTTGAAAGATTACATTTATGCCCTCTAACTTTTCCTGTTTGTCTGATTTTGCACTTTCACACATAAGTTCAGTGATTTTCCCTGTGTTGGAGACCTGTGAGGGGCCTTCTCACTCTCATACCACAAAGGTCTCTGTCATCTGAAAGCAGTTCCTGCTTTTATACTGAGTTTTCCTTCTTTCTCCAGGACTTGGTTTCTTGCTATCATGTATTCAATCAAGTTATCTCTGCCTAATGATCTTGTTTACCTCCCACCCAAGAAAAAATACTCTTCCTAGGATTCTATCATTAAAACAAAATAATAATAATACAATTCTACCTCTTGACACAGAATTGACTTCTAACTTATACTCCATTTCTCTAGTTACCTTCATTGATGAATGTTTTGACAATACTGTACCCACATCTTCAAAATGTACCTTTTGGAACATTCATCTATCCTTCACAGGCTGGACTTGGCTAGTTATATATATATATATATATATATATTGGGCTTCCCTCATGGCTCATTGGTAAAACCTGCCTGCCAGTGAAGGAGATTTGAGTTTGATCCCTAGGTCAGAAGATCCCCTTAAGAAGGAAATGGCAACCCACTCCAGTACCTGGGAAATCCTACTGACAGGAACCTGGCTGCCCACAGTCCATGGGGTCGCAAAAGAGTTGGACACGACTTAATGATTAAAACAACAACATATTTTTTCAGTGTTTTGTTGCCAAATCAATTTGCAATTCCTCTCGTGTCACCCCATGAACTGTTAAAATAGCTATTCATGTATTCACCCACTCTTTCTTCTTGCAATACTGGCTCTTGAATTCCCAGACACCACAGGCTTCAGTTTTTCTCTTATGTGTGTGGTCATTTTTACTTTACCAGACCCTTTCTTCATTTTCATATCTCATTCATATGCCTCAGATCTTTGCTTTCTTTTCTTTCTATTATCTCTGTTTACATGAAATCTGCATCATATTGCCTTAATGAACATGTTGTGTTGATGTTTTCTAAGTTTATCTCTTCCACACAGACTTTTCTTTTGAGTCTCATTCCCATTGATCTACATTCCTACTTGATAACTCTTTGTGGAGGTCTCTCATGCATTGTAAACATGTACCAGGCAGAAATCCTGGATTCTCTCCCCAAATCCATTCCTACTTGTGCTACCATGTATTTGTGCCAGAATTTATCCAACTATTCAGGCAGAAAAGTTGGAGGCATTTTGCTCTCTTTTCTCTCCCCCCGTTATATTTGAATTTTAAAACTTCTTAGATATTCAGTTCAGTTCAGTCGCTCAGTCCTGTCCGACTCTTTGTGACCCCATGGACTGCAGCACGCCAGGCCTCCGTGTCCATCACCAACTCCCAGAGTTTACCCAAACTCATGTCCATTGAGTCAGTAATGCCATCCAATCATCTCATCCTCTGTCGTCCCTTTTTCCTCCTGCCTTCAATCTTTCCCAGCATCAGGGTCTTTTCAAATAAGTCAGTTCTTCGCATCAGGTAGCCAAAGTATTGGAGATTCAGCTTCAGTGTCAGTTCTTCTAATGAACACTCAGGACTGATCTCCCTTAGGATGGACTGGTTGGATCTCCTTGCAGTCCAAGCTACTCTCAAGAGTCTTCTCCAACATCACAGTTCCAAAACGTTAATTCTTCAGCGCTCAGCTATCTTTATAGTCTAACTCTCACATCCATACCTGACTACTGGAAAAACCATAGCACTCAGCTATCTTTATAGTCTAACTCTCACATCCATACCTGACTACTGGAAAAACCATAGCCTTGACTAGAGGGAACTTTGGCTCTTCTTTTTAATATGCCATGTAGGTTGGTCATAACTTTCCTTCCAAGGAGTAAGCGTCTTTTAATTTCATGGCTGCAATCAACATCTGCAGTGATTTTGGAGCCCCCAAAAATAAAGTCTGCATTATTTTCACTGTTTCCCCATCTATTTGCCATGAAGCGATGGGTCCAGATGCATTATCTTAGTTTTTCTGAATGTTGAGCTTTAAACCAAAGTTTTCATTAAAAACATTTTTAAAAAATCTATAATATGTTCAATTTTCCTGATCCCTGTTGTCATCATTATGGTTTTTCTGTCAGATGGGCTATTGCAATGGAATTCTAAATCATCCCTCAATGCCTGTCTTCATGCTTCCAATCCTTTATTCATAGAGGAATGAATATAATAATTTTACATTAAGAATCAGATAATGTTATTCTCAAATTATATGCTTTCCCATTGCATTCAGAATAAAATATGGAGTCTACCTTATTCAATTTACCACTTGCAGCTCATCTCAATAGCCCTCTCTTCAATTCTATTACAGTCCAGGCAAACAGCCTTCTATTACTCCCACATGCCAAAATTGTCTCATTATTTCACATTGTCCTTCACCTTGTATAGTCTCTCCCTACTCAGCCTACCATGACCATGCACATACCAAGTTTTCTGGGTAAATTCTAACATAATTGAGATTTTCTGGATACAGTCTCAATGTAGTTATTAAGTGTGCCCCCTTCTGACGAGCCATTGAAAAACATTCTTTGATTTATAGTCTTAGATCTTATCTTGTTTTCTTTAAGAGGATATTTTAATTATCATTTGTTTCATTAAATTTTATATGAATGGAAGACACAAAATCATTTTATACACTGCTACAATAGCAGCAACTTTCCTAAACTATGATGCGTTGGTTTTCTTTCAGTCAGAATCTTCATTTTAAGCTACCTGAAAGAATACTTTGAGTCTTATTCAACGTTTATAATTTTTTACATATTAGAAATGCAATTATGGTCAAAATAAATTGGCAAAGGTATCCCTATATTTAAAATTCACAATTTAACTTTTCTAAGTTGTGTTCTGATTCATAATTACCACTGTTCATGTTTGCCATCAATATTGTACTATATGCTATTAAGAAAGTTGACAAATGCAGAGAAAGAAAACAATATTTCTTAAAAAAGGAACAATTATGTTATCTCATTGTTTCTAAGATTTTAAACTAAATCACTGGCACACACTTTGCAAGGTGTGGTGTTGGCACTTTCTAACTTTCTGCAGAAGTTATCAATATACAGTTTTCCTATTCCTTCTTCAAATAGTCTTGAAATATCTTGTTCAATGAAATGAAGATATGAGGGTCACTTTCCAGGTCCACCACTAGCAGTAACAACTAGACAGGCTTATGCATGAAGTTATTCTGTAATTGGACACACCTGTATCAGAAGGAACCCTTAGCTGTATCATTAGTTTCACTTTCAATGAACTATTGACAGATCCAATCCTCTCTCTTCCCATGAACTCTGCAGACATCTTCTCATCTTTTGTCATCGTCTTGAATGGAAATCCCCTTTTTCTCATGTTAACTAAGTAATTAATTAGGGAGTCACTGCTATGTCTATGAATTCCTTTCTCCTAAGGGACTGAGACATTTTGTTCAACAAAGCACTTTACTCCACTGATACAAATACATGTGAACAACAAGCTAACTGTGCTCTCAGGCAGACAATGGCAATTACTTCTGCATAGAATACTCAGTGGAGAAGGAAATGGCAACCCACTCCAGTACTCTTGCCTGGAAAATCCCATGGACAGAGGAGCCTGGTAGGCTAAAGTCCATGGGGTTGCAAAGAGTCGGACGTGACTGAGTGACTTTACTACTAGAATACCCCAAGACTAGCACCATGACAACAAAAAGACACTATTAATCAGACAATGTTATTGTTACAAAGACCAAACCCATAATGCTTGCCATATAGGACAAACCAATATATTGAGAGATAAGATGTTGGGGCAAGGAATAGTGATTTTATTCTGAAAGTCAACAGACTGAGAAGATGGCTGACTTTTGTCCCAAAGAACCATCTTAACTGAATTAGAATTTAGGCTTCCTTTATACTAAAAGAGGAAGAGGCAAGGCGGATTGCTGCCGACTTCTCAGTGGGGGCCAGAACCTGGAGGGCTGTGATTATCGTTTGTTTTTGTAGCTGTCCATGTAGGTCCAGTCATGGTGTTCCTGAAAACCTGCAACAAAACAAATGCTATTTTGTATCCTACAACTTTTTGTCTCCTGTATGAATCAAAAACTGTTATAGCTTTAAAGGTCAAGCCTAGGAGGCAGAACATTGTAAAAGAATGTATTTCAGGCTATAGGCAGCATTCTTTTACAAAGAAGCAGAGCCAACATGATAAGCACAGGCAACATAGGACCAAGCTTGGAGCTAAAGGAATAGATCCAGTATGGAATCAGATTCGTTCTTCTTTGTTACACTATCAGTTCAGAGATGTTAAAGTGCAAAAAAAGGTGCATTTTAGAATTAGTAAAATAAAGGATATCTTGTTGACATCTTTCCTTGGCCCATGCTCCCTATACATGAAAGTTGCATGAGGCTGTGTCTACTCTGTTCACCACCTTTGAGATAGGCGGGGACTGGGGATCCTTTAGTGGAGTGCTTGCACTTGAACAAATCTCCTCAAATAACAGAATACAGACAAATTATAAGGGACTGAAATAACTTCATGCATGCACGCTCAGTCACGGCAATTATGAACAAAAAAATAAAATGCAAAAAGGCCACAAACCAGTGGCTATTTTGAGGTACCAGGAGCATAAGCAGAGTTTTGCAGCTGATCCCTGCACACAGCACCACCAAAGGGGCAGGCAGACCTTCTACGTCACCCCTCTGGCCAAACCCACCAATCACCTCTACCCTCAACCCATCGAAGGAACCAGCCTGCTCTCCTCAGAGAGCAAGCGAGGGCACTTGTTACTTATTTTCACTTCTTCATGATGCATCGTGAGTCCCAAAATCTTGTTGTAGCTCTCTTCCGGTCTCATCAATTTCTATTGATTGTAGAGTCCAAGGACTGTGTTGGTAACACCTTGAACCAGAGGCCTAAGGTAGTGTCTGCTTCGTGTTAACTGTTCCACACACATTTGTTGAACGAATGTATAAATGAGACCACATAGCTGAAAACCTCTACAAACTGCTGCTTTATTTTATGTTGTGAGATTAGTGAAAAGTACACATTAAAATGAAACCATTTCGGTCTTAGGATTTCTAATCTTCTTATAAAAAAAACACATGTTTTAAATGATAAGAGTTTAACATGAAAACCAAATAGTCAAGTCCCCCCCATAAACACACACACACACGCACACATATATATAGTTATATACTTATATTTTATAGTCAAACATTGCCAAATTGTCAAATATTGTACATAATACAGTGTCATGCACAGGTGCGCATACACACAACTTTTGCTATATCTGACTATAAAATATGTTTTTATCTATGTATATTTAGATATGTAGATTAAAATATACTAAGACAAAAGCTATATAATTCTATTTGACTTCATCATAGGACTTCCTCGGTGATTCAGTGGTTATGAATCTTGCCATGTGGAGGACACCAGTTTGATTCCTGGTTCAGGAAGATCCCACATTCCATGGAGAAACTAAGCCCATGCACCCACCCTGAGCCCACGCTCTGAAGCCCGCAAGCCACAACTACTAAGCCCAAGTGCTGCAACTACTGAAGTCTGCACACCTAGAGCCTTCTCAACAAGATGAACTATAGCAAAGAGCAGCCTGCTCATTGCAGTGAAGGGTAGCTCCAACTTGCCACAACAAACAAAGTCCACATGCAGCAACAAAGACCCACCACTGCCGAAAAGTAAAATGAATAAACAAATAATCTTAACAAACTTCATGTGTATTTCAATCAAAAATTGGAAATTCAACCTTTAAAGTTACAAACTATATTTACCTTCTCAAACTGCCACATAGACACCTCTAAATTCTGCTCTGCACGACAACTGTCAGCAAGCAGAAAAATCTAGTCCTCTCACATGAAGAAACAAAAAAACAGTATATTTTTTTTTTCCTCAGAAAAGTTTTGTGAATGTTTTGTGATTGCAATACATTGCTTTCTATTTAAAACTCTAATAGTGGTAGGCTTTGTTTAAAAAATTGGCAGTTATAATTTTACAACCTATGAGGACCGGTGATCCTCCCAAAAAGATGTGTTTTGTCGTGTGCTTAATGATACATCTCTCACCTCACAGAAGAGAAACAGCAGGGTTTTACCCTGACAATGTCACAGCTGTTTCAAATTCCCTTACTTAGTCAGCTCCCAGCTTTTATAGCTGATGCAGCTGTCAGCAGCTACGGCTTTTTCTTTGTTAGGCAGGGATATGTCTAAACTTATAATTAGACCTCAGTTATGAAAATGTAACTAGTTAATCATAGCTTTCAAGGGCTTTTTGCATTCCAAAGGGTTTAGAACAGAGCCGAAATGGTGGAACATACCAAAAAAAGCTGGCTTGAATCCTTTTATGGTTTATCTTCCAGTTCACACAAACATGTGCATCTTAACCATATGACCCATAATAATAATCATCTAAGCAAATATTTAATATATTTAGATGATCTAAAATGTTTGCATTGCCTATATCATCACTGTTCATACTTGACCCTTTTTTTTGTTAAATTTATTTTAATGACATCACTGAGAAATGGGTAAGCAAAAGAATAGCAATGATTTTCCCTGTATAGCCATCAGAACATTGTCATATTAATAAGCATAATCATATTAATGTAAACAAACTACAAGAATAATGAATTTAAATTAAAATTATAATTTAATATAATAGCTTGTGTTGCTTAATTAAAGATAAATCATTGTTTAGTTTTAGATTATTTTGAGTTATTTAAGTCTCATCTAATGTATTATTTCTCAATTTCCACTTCTTTTCTCTAGTGAATCTTTTGTGACTCATTTATCATTGCTGCATGACCTTGTACCACTCGTATTTCATTCACTGAAGAATCTTCATTCATGAATTGTCTGATTTTTTTTTTCTCATGCCACTGCTATTTGAAGCTGCCAACATAATTGTAAGCATGTATCAAAGGATACAAAGATAGCTGGCAGTATTTGGTGAAAAGATGCTTCTTAAATCATATAAAATGCACTCGAGATAGTTCTTAAGTTATCCTTCAAATAAACATGAATCAGAACATTTGTACATAGCTTGTGGGTCCCCAAGAATTTGTCTGTAAGCCACAAGCTTCCTCTTTGCTACTAGTTATCACCATTTGTTCTGCTTTTCTACTTTATAAATCAGTCCATTGACAGTCTACACTCTTTTGTTTTAATTTCATGATTGAGGGACTGAACAATAGCAACACTTTCTAACTGGAGGATAACTGCTTACAATATTGTGTTGGTTCTGCCATATATCAATATGAACCAGCATTGGTACATATATTCTCTCCCTCCTGAATCTCTCTCCCACCTCCCACTCCATCCCATCCCTCTAAGTTGTCACAGAGCACTGGGTTTGAGCTCCCTCAGTTGTACAACAAATTCCCACTGACTATCTCTTTTACATATGGTAATATATATGTTTCAATGCTGCTCTCTCAATTCATCCCACCCTCTCCTTCCCAAATTGTGCTCAGGAGTCTGTTTTCTCTGTCTGCATCTCCATTGCTTCTCTGTAAATAGGTTCATCAGTACCATTGTTCTTATATATGTATATTAACTTATGCTTTTAAAAGTCTCTTATTCTCCTGTAATCATTCTTACCAAACACACAAGATCAATAGGTTATTATGTCACCTAAATCACAGACATTATAGCAGCATCAGAAAAAAGCCAACAACTTGTAAAAAAAAAAAAAAAAAAAAGAACTAAAAAATCCCATCAGGTAAATAGAGTTGAGAGACCAGAAGAAGGATCTCTCATGCCCTTCAAAAGAAGAATGTCTCCTTTCTTGGTATGGACTCAGCCAGTGTCTCATAACCCTTTCATCTTCCTTTTTCCATTTGAAGCAGTGTTTGTTTTTGTTCTCTTGCTCTGTGACTGTGTGGGGAATTGTACATGGCTCACCATACCTGGAGATTCTGAATTGCAATCTTCTGTTGATCCTGAATAAACCCATCTTTCGGTAAGAAATGTCTGGTAGTTTGTTTTAGGTCAACACCATCTCATCTTCATTTCACAAAACCACACAAGAGCAACCTCACAGCTTCAATATTCTCTTCTTTGTTCTCCTCCCATGAAGACAATGGTTGGCAAACTGGAGTCCAGGGGCCTAATACGGCCTGCTGTCTTTTTTGAAAAATAGTCTTATTGGAGTGTGGCAATGTTCATTTTTTTTAACCTGTTGTCCACATCTGCTTTCCCCCTAAAAGTTGAATAGCTTTAGCAGAGACAATTTGTTCCTCAAAGTCTAAAATATTTTGCAGGAAAAGTTTGTGCAGTATCCATGAAAGTAACCAATGATTCTCACTTAGTTCTGAACTTGCTTTGTGCTTAATCTTCTTCAATCTTCTCAAGAAATTTCAAAATTGATAATATGTTTATTTTATTTTTAGACTTTTTTCAGATTGACTCCTTCCTGTTTTCTTTTAACTATTCTCAAATGTGTCCTATTAAAAGGGTAAAAACAACCACCAGTCAACTAACCCTCAGCTATATATTCCCCGGTAGTGTTAGTCACTCAGTCGTGTCCAGCTCTTTGTGACCCCATGGACTGTGGCCCACCAGGGTCCTCTGCCCATGGGATTCTCCAGGCAAGAATACTGGAGTGGATTGCCATTCCCTTCTCCAGATATTCCCCTGTAGCTATCATAATCATTTCCTCTCTTCTCACACCAACATTCTTCAGATTGTCTTTCTGCCTACAGCCATGTCACCCGTTCCTATTAACTCCTCTGTTCAGTATAACCTGGGACTAACTTCTAGCCTCTTCACTGAGCACCTGTAAACTGAACCTGAAGGAGAAACTGAGAAAAGAAAGGGACTTTCAGTAATGCACTTGCTTTTGGTGTATTTGGAAAATCACTTGAATGTCACAGAATAAATTTAGGACAAAGTTCTGAGAAGAAAATAGATGACAAGGCATTGAAAGAAGCCAAGGGGAAGGTGAGAAATTAAATCACTACTTCAGTCTACAGTCAGTAGAAGAATTGTGTGTGTGTATATATACACATATATATATGTAAAGTACATATTATTTATAATACACATATTGTTTATGTGTAAACATACACATACATACACATATATGTAAAGTACATATTATTTATAATACACATAATGTTTATATCTTGTGTATAAAGAATATATACTTAGATAATGGGTTTGATAGACATATAATTTCTACCAGTAATTACCTTCTTCAAATTGTCAACAGAATTTTGAAGTGTGTGTGTGTGTATACGTGTGCATGTGTAGAGCAAGAGAGAAGAATATTTAAGCCTCAGTTCAGGACCAGTGTAGATTGAGATTGAGTGTACCACATTTGAAATTGCTGCAAAGCCATAATAGGTCCATTGCTAAATAATGATTACCCCTATTTTCAAGTGGTCTATGAAGACGGGCTGATGATTTGGATAATCTGATTGAGTTTGGTCCCATTTAGTCTTGTATTGTGTCTTGTGGCAGGCTTGGTGAGAACTGGCTGTTTGTACTTATCCTTAACTGATGACTTCACCTCTCCTCCTTGTGATCCCTCAGCTGGCTGCTCTGGGCTTGGTCTCAAAGTGAAAGCAGAGAGATAAAGTAGAGAAGGAAAGTGTGAAAAAACTCATGAGACCTAGACTCTGAAGGCTCCCGGTAACTTCTGACACATTCTCTTGATAAAAGCAAGTGAATTCTGTCAAGAAGTAGATTCCTCTTTTCATGAAAGTTCCTGCAAACTTTTATTTTAAAGAATGTGGAAATAATAAGACAATTTTCAATCAGCTAATGCAACTTGGGTTAAGAATTGTATCTCTTGTTGTTATTAACTTTAACAGAAAGTGATTTCTAGTATTGAGCTTCCTAATGATGTTTCAAGAAAATTCAATTCATGGCCAGAAAGTTAATAGCCTCAAATTATCTATGGTGGAAGTATTTACATCAAAGAAATAATGAAATGTTACAAATCAAGGCTTTTTATTTGCTTACTTTTTTTACATTGGGTTGTTAAATATTCACCAACATACTACTGGGTTCATCCATTACCAAAACATAAAATACATGTCATAGTACTTGAGAAATGAGACACAAAAAATGAAATTGGAGTTTGAAAAGTTAGGGTTCATGTTGTTGAGAAATTGAAAAAAAAAAAAAAAAAATGGTAAAACTGAAGACTTCAAAGCCTCCAGATCCTGGTGAAGAGATTTCAAGCCTGAAAATAATAGTGTGCAGTGACTGTTATTGGTTATTACAAGATAGAGATGAGTACAGATAAGAGTTGGCTAGTTTTTGAGCAATAATTGAAAAAAATGTTTCCAGAGATGGTAGGTCTTAGAAGACTGGAATCAAATGCCTGTCTTGATCCATTAAACAGCATGAGATAAAATTGAAAAATTCTTTTAGGATCCAGTAAAATTTCTCAACAGAATAAGTGACTTAGCTGGGCAAACTCCAGTTGTCCTAAAAGCAAAGCCCAAGCTCCTTGTTATTAAATACCCTTTGTCTTATGTTTCCCTCTTTCTGGTATATATATACATATATATATATATACATATATATATATATATATATATATATATGTATATATATATATACACATACAATTTTTTTCCCCCTTTACCTTAACTTCAGTTCTTCCAAGCTGATTTGAGTAAAGTGAGCATTTATCACTTCCCAGCCTTTGGACTCACAATGTTTCTCCTTGGAATGTCACCCTTTTAATCCCTAAACTGTTAAAGCATAGTTATTCTGAGAGCTGGGCTTCCCTTGTGGCTCAGCTGGTAAAGAATCTGCCTGCAATGAGGGAGACCGGGGTTTGATCCCTTAGTTGGGAAGATCCCCAGGAGAAGGGAAAGGCTACCAACTCCAGTATTCTGGCCTGGAGAATTCCATGAGCTCTATTAGTCCACAGGGTCGCAAAGAGTCAGACACGAATGAACGACTTTCACTTTTCATTCTGAGAATTACACTATTGGTCTTCTCCAAAATTATTTTCTAACCATCCATGCATGGTCTAGGTAACCTTATAATATTATTCTATATTGAACAGTTGTCTTGAATGCTGTTCCCCCTCATTTCAGCATTCCATAAAGGCTGGACTTGTATTAAAATTTGTTGTTAATCATAGTGCAGCCTATGTACTAGATATTCAGTAAAGAACTGCTTAATTGAATACTTGAAGACAATGTATATGAAAGAGTTTTCAAATATGTTATTATTCCTTTCCCATTATTTTAGATTAAGAAAAATTCCAATATTGATTATTATATTTTGCCATCATTTTATAAAATGAAAGGACAAATAGAAACACCAGCAATTATAACTGTTATAAGCAATGGATTGTAAACAGATTCAAATTTCAGAAATGTTAAAACATGAAAATAATGGTTGTTTTAGAATCAACTATTGTTAATAATTCCATGAGCATTGCCCCTTTCCCCTCCAAAAAAGAAATAAGAAAAGGAATGAGCTTTATTCAACAAATGTAGAACCTCATTTTGTATGTTCTCTTTCGAACAAAAGAAAAACAGATACATTAATAGAAATTATAAGTATTTATTTCCCTGGTAATTTAGCTGATAAAGAATCCACCTGCAATGCAGGAGACGCCAGTTTGATTCCTGGGTAAGGAAGATCCCCTGGAGAAGGGATAGGCTACCCCAGTTTTCTTGGGCTTTCTTGATGGCTCAGTCAGTAAAGAATCCACCTGCAATGTGAGAGACCTGGGTTCAATCTCTGGGTTGGGAAGATCCCCTGGAGGACAGCATGGCACTATAGTATTCTTGCCTTGAGAATCCTCATGGGCAGAGTAGCCTGGCAGACTGCAGTCCATAGGGTCCCAAAGAGTTGGACATGACTGAGTGACTAAGCAGGGCACAGCAGCAACATTGATATGAAATATTTCAAATCAGAAGTACATCAAAGATAGAGATATACTAACTTGGTAATCATGTATACATACTCAAATATATGAAATATATGAAGTGTATATTACATACCTTCAACCAATCTTAATACTCACATTTCATTACCATTTTAACAATGAGCAGTTTGAATGTGTTGAATTTTGAGTTCATATATAATATGTTAATTAAATTTCAATCAATAATGAACAGTAGGTTTTTAAATGCATTATCAGTCTGTAATAAATTTTTTCTTCTACGTGTATGAATTTTTTCTCCTGCTTTACTTAACTGAGCTGAGCAGAGGAGAAAAGTTTTTTCAGAAATACAAGTTCCTTGAGTAGCAGTAATTGAGTTGCCTCTGTGAATCTTCCACAGCAGATAACAAATCCACTGGAAATCTGATTCCATAAAGTTAAGCAATGTTTGCTGTGATTTTCATGTAAAATCCTTGCAATGCTCAGCTGCTCCTTTTTTACTTTAATTGTGTAATTTGTTTCATAATGAGTTTGTGCTTCATTTTCAACCACATGTCAGTTCCAAAAACAGTGCTTTGAAGTATCAACCCTAGTGCAAAGACTGTTAGTTTTCAGGCTTTTTTTTTGCCACACAAAATTCTAGTTGAAGGAAAATGAAGTGTGACTGCACAAAGGAATGACAGTATTCAAGAAGTATCTATATTTGATTTGTCTTTTTGTTTTGTTTCTTCAGTCGCTATACCATGTCTGACTCTTTTGTGACCCCATGAGCGGTAGCCTGCCAGATTCCTCTATCCATGGGATTTTCCAGGCAAGAATACTGGAGTGGGTTGCCATTTCCTTCTCCAGGGGATATTCCCGACCCAGTAACTGAACCTTCATCTCCTGAATTGGCAGGCAGATCCTTTACCACTGGCCACCAGGGAATTCCTATCTACATTTGATATCATATTTCAAATGATTCTGAGGACATTTTGATCATTTGGAATTCTGTGGAAATTAAAGAAATTTTCAGTCTAGAATGCTGTTGTTATTCTGCCAAGAAATACACTACAGCCGCAAAAGAGGAAAAGATAGTTAATTTGTGAATATTTTTTACAAAGGGATCTGAGAATACAAAAATTTTTTGAATGTTTTAAAATTAATATTGAGAAGTTTTTGATCATTAAAGCTGTTTTTTATCTTTTAATAATAGAATATGCATATCTTTTTCAGAATCTAATTCAAATTATTCTATACATTATAGACACACAAATACACACTCAGCTAAACAAATACACAGACTCCCATAGACACATTAACACACACAGATACACATATTGAACTAAATACAGGTTGAAAGTGAAAGTATTAGTCCCTCAGTCCTATCTGAGTCTTTGTGACCCCATGGACTATAGCCTGCCAGGCTCCTTTGTCCATGGGATTTCCCAGACAAGAATACTGCAATGGGTTGCCATTTCCTTCTCCAGAGGATCTTCCTGACTCAAGGATACATGTTATATAAACAAAATGAGATGATGGTCTATACCATGGAAAATGTGAATTTGGCACCCAAAGTAATTGTGACTGTACAAGTAGTCTAAAAACCACTAATTGTTTGCTTAAGTAAAAGAAAAAAGAAAACCTCAGGAAAATTATTGCGTTAGTATTTTAAAATTCATGTCTTTACATTTTTAGATTTCGTTGTAATATCTGGTCCAAACTGCCTCCTTCAAATTCCTTGTTTTATTTATGTATCTAACACTGTGATCTATAAGCAATCACTACATATATACTAATCCATAAGTGTAAATGTAGCACTTTGTTAAATTGCTTATAAGCATAAATACAGGATAGGGCCTTTGTAGCACAGAACTTGTTGAAACACTAAGAGGATGTTTCATACTAGCTGGATTCCAGTATTTGAGGAGTTGCGCTTACTTAATACATGGGGCTGAGATCTTAAGTAAAATCACTATATATGTAAAATAGCCTTTCAGCCCAGAGTGGAGAGGTTTAATCTGAGACAGTGTACTCTGCCAGGTTCCATTTGATGCCTTGTTCACCAAACCATTTGAAGTAATAGGTTGTCCATTTTAAATGGAATGAAACAATGCATTATCAAGTATGGAAGGATTGTTCATTCAATGCTAATTCTGGGTTTTAAGACATTTGATTAAATCAGGTTTAGCAAAGAGTGGAATTATGTAGAAGAGATAAGAAATTCCCTAATAGCAGGGGACACTGATTACAAAGGAAACTTGCACAGACTCAGTTAAAATAAACTATAAATGAAAATTCAAAAAATGTAAACCAGAAAATAGATAGCACTGTAGATGATCAATTTACTTACGGAATAGTTTTTGTTCAGTTTATTTTTTCAAATAGACTAATATGGCAGGATTACAATAAACTTCAAAACTCATACTCTTTCTGTTTATGGAGATGCTTTTACATAAAAGTTTGAAAAATCAAGCAAAGCATAAGCAAACAGTTCAGTTCTAGTACATAAAGCAGACAAGCATGCATATATTCTATTCATCAAAACATATTTTCAATTATTAGCATAATTATCTGGAATAATTTTTATTGTATTACATATGAATTAAAAAATAATCATCTGAAATCTGTGAAGAAGTATATTAATCTAAAGAAGGTTAAACTCAATTCACACTCTACCTGTATGTTAGCAAAGAAATTGATATGGAATGTATATAATAAACATATAAATTTTGTTTGACATTTTTAATACAAAAATACTTTAATACAAAATCTACTTATTTCATCCAACTAAAAGCAGACTTGTATTGAGAGGAAATACAGAAAAAAAATCTTAAAAAGGAGATTATGAAGATCAGTTTCTGAGTTTTTAAGGTGTCAGTCTTCAGATGCTTGACTGGAACAACCAGCTGAGAAACAAACCAAAATCACCCAAAATATTTGATTCTTTGCTATAACTAGGATTCTCTAGTGTTTTAGATGGTAAAGAATCTGCCTGCAATGCAGGAGACTAATGTTCAATCCCTGGGTCAGGAAGATCCCCTGGAGTAGGAAATGGAAACCCCCTCCAGTATTCTTGCCTGGAGAATTCCATGGACAGAGGAGCCTGGCAGGTTAGAGTCCATGGGGTTGGAAAGAGTTGGACATGAATGAGAAACTAACATTTTCACTCTTTGGCTATAGCTTCCAGAAAGATGAATACACATGAAGACTGTGCTGCATTTATTAGAAACAGAATGATTGATACTGAAGAGTGAACCCTGCTCTAGATGACCTAAAGGTGGCAGAAATAGAGAAGGACCTTTGATTTGTGCTGTTGGAACAGTCGTGTCGTCAATAGGATAATACTTCAGAATTCTGTCCCTTGGGAAAGAAACATTTTGATGAAGAACAGAAAAAATATTAGAGAAAATAAAATGCATTTTATTCTTCTCTTCAATACCATCTCATAAGACCCCAACTAAAAAAGAATTCTGAGTTTTGGGCATCCTGATTTTTTTTCCCCCCTCTCTCAGAGGATTGCTCATAACCCTTACAAGGGCTTCTTTGGTGGCTTAGATGGTAAGGAGACCCAATACAGGAGACCCAGATTTGATCCCTGGGTTGGGAAGATCCCCTGGCAACCCACTCCAGTATTCTTGCCTGGGAAATCCCAGGGACAGAGGAGCCTCGTGGGCTACAGTCCATGAGTCAGACAAGACTGAGTGACTAACATTTTCACTTTCATCAACCCCTAGTATCCAAGGAACATAGGTAATTCTTAGTTGCTGGCTTAGCAAAGTTATAGGTGAATATGCTTCCCTGTAAACTGAGAACAGAAAGACATTGTCTATATTTCTTCTTTGGGAATGTTCACTCACTGGATACCACTGGATACCACTACACTCACTGGATACCTAAAAGAATCCTACTTCTAGTCTTCTAAAATTGTCTTTAGAAATATGAATAATGTATGGAATGGACTAAGTATGGTAAAGTATGGAAAACAGACTTAGTTTTTCCCTATCACTGTCTTTAAATAGGTAGGGTATTTTAATCTTTCCCCAACCCTTGAATAATTCTAGGATAGGTTTCAAATTTGTTTGGTCATTTTAACATGTTAGCTAAAGAATGATCTAATGTTGCCTGTGTCAATCTATCTAAAAATCCTACCACACATCCAGTTTAAAGTAGCTTTTGGCAGTGCGTTCTCCAGTCCTGCGGACCTGTCTTTTGCTTCACCAGTGGTTGGACCAAACACACCCACAAACACCTTTTCCTCCAACCTCTGATCACCCTCCAAACTTTTTTGCCATTGCAACCATTGGAATCAGCAACTCAGCTGTCCTTCATCACTGAGAACAACCAACACCAGTTTTTGAGCTTAATTCCTTACTACCCTTTATGAGTTCCCAGTTTTGTCAGAATTATTCCACTGCAGTGGAGGCCACCGTCAGCCACTTGGCCAAGATGCATCTGTGGATCCTCTATACCTACTTCTCACTGGGCTTCTATTTCAACCTTGACAACATGGCTCTGGAGGGTGTGGGCCACTTTTTCTGTAAATTGGCTGCAGAGAGACCAAGTGTCTCTTAAAAATGCAAAACCAGTTCTATGGCCAAGCCCTCTTCCTGAACATGCAGAGATTTCTCAAGATGAATGGGTAAAACCCAGGACACTGGGGAAGCCACCCTTGTCATAGAGAGGAACCTGAACCAGGCATTTTTGGATCTGCACAGCCTGGGTTCTGCCTGTGCAGACTCCCACCTCCATGACTTCCTGGAGCCCCTTCCTAAACAAGGAGGTGAAAGCGTCAAGAAGATGGGTGAGCCCTCTGACCAGTCTCCACAGGTTGGCTGGTTCCCAGGCTGGTTTGGGTGAGGATCTCTTAAGAAGGCTTTTCCTCAAGCATGACTAGGAGCTTCTAGAGCCTGGGGGCCTTTGAAGAGCCTATGTGAATGTCAAGATTTCTGCCTGAAGCCTCTTGCTGCAGCTAATTGGCAGTTTTCTAACCACTCTGAAGACCTCTCTCAAAGTTTAGACCAAATGGAAACAATATAGCTTTTTGCAGAAAATAATAATAATAATAATAATAATAACTTCCATTTCTCAAAACTCAGATACCAGCAGAAGAATTTTGTAAATAGTAAATTGAATTTAATATGAGTCATATATGTATAATGGTGTCATACACATATATAAAGGCTCCATTATGCCTTACCTAATTGGCCAACAATTGTTTACACAAATTCAATAGACTTTCAAAGAAAATATTGTAAACAAATATCATTTATCAATAAGATGATACTTTCCCAAGGTGAAATTTAGCATTAATACACTACAGACTGGCATTTTCTCTCATATGTTCCTATTATATGATACAGTAGAAAGAGCATTAGTGTACCTACTCCAAATTCTGAGCTTTAGCTGTGTTGTTTAGAAAATGGGATGATTGAACTTTCTTTGAATCTTGAAAGTTCCTTAAAAATTTTTTTAAATAGTATTTTTTCATTATACTTTATTTTAAATAATCAGTTGTTTACCATATACCTAATTTATTTTTGTGTTCATATATTTGAAATCTTTCCCTGTATTATACTTCAGTGATTATGAATAGTTTTTTTTAATTTATTGTATATTTGTGCATAGTTGATTAAGAAGGTTGTCTTAGTTTAAGGTGTACAGCAAAGTGACTCAGTTATACATATACATGTATCTATTCTTTTTCAAATTATTTTCCCATTTAGGTTATTACAGAATATTGAGCAGTTCCCTGTGCTATATAGTAGTTCATTGTTGGTTTTCTGTTTCAAATATAGTAGTCTATACATGTGAATCCCAAACTCCCAGTCATTTCCTCCTCCCCACCCTTCCCATCTGGCAACAATAGTTCATTCTCAAAATCTGTGAGTCTATTTCTGTTTTGTAAATAAGTTAACTTGCACCATTTTTTTTCTTCAACATATAAGCAATATCATGCAATATTGTCTTACATCAATACTGTCTTCTCTTTGACTGACATCACTTAGTATGATAGTCTCCAGGTCCATCCATGTTACTGCAAAACCATTATTTCATTCTTTTTAATGGCTAAGTAGTATTCCACTGTGTGCATGGACCACAAAATCTTTATCTATGCATCTGTTGACAGAAATGTAGGTTGCTTTCTTGTCCTGACTACTGTAAACTACATTACAATGAACATCGGGGTTCATGCATCCTTTCAAGCCACGTTTTTCTCCAGATATATGTCCAGGAATGGGAGTGCTGGATCATATGGTAGCTCTATATTCATTTTCTAAAGAAACTTCCATACTCTTCTCCATAGTAGTTGTACCAATTTTCATTCCCTACAATAGTGAGGAACGGTTCCCTTTTCTACACACCCTCACCGGCATTTATTATTTGTAGACTTTTTGATGATGGCCGTTCTGACTGGTGTGATGTAATATCTCATTGTAGTTTTGGTTTGCGTTTCTCTGATAATTGCAATGTTAATCATCAGTTCATGTGTTTCTTGACCATCTGAATATCTCCTTTGTGGAAATGCCTGTTTAGGTGTCCTGCCTATTTTTTGACTGAGTTATTTTTTTGTTTGTTTGTTTGTTTATATTGAGCTACATGAGCTGTTTGTAAATTTTGGAGATTAATCCTTGTTGGTCACATCATTCCCAAATATTTTCTCCCATTTTGTCTATTGTCTTTTCATTTTGTTTATGGCTTCCTTTGCTGAGCAAAAACTTCTGAGTTTGATTATGTCTCACTTGTTTATTTTTGTGTTTATTTTCATTGCTATGGGAAATGCTTTGAAAAACATATTGCTGTGATTTATGTCAGAGAGTGTTCTGCCTATGTTTTTTCTTTGTTTTTAGTAACTGGTCTTACAATTGATCTTTATCCATTTTGAGTTTATTTTTCTGTATGATATTATAGAATGCTCTAATTTCTTTACATGTAGCTGTCCATTTTTCCCAGCATGCTTAATTAAAGAAATTGTCTGTCTTGCATTGTATAGCCTTGCCTCCTTTGACAAAGATTAATTGACCATAGATGTGTGGGTTTATCTCTGGGCTTTCTATCCTATTCCATTGATCTATATTTCTGCTTTCATGATAACTCTGTACTCTCTTGATGATTGTAGCTTTGTAGTATAGTTTGAAGTCAGAGAGCCTGATTCCTCTAGCTCCATTTTTCTTTCTTAAAATTGGGTTGCCTATTTGAAGTCCTTTATATATCAATACAAATTTTAAGAGTTTTTTTTTTTTTACCAATTAGCATCAGTAATTTGATAGGGATTGAATTGAATCTGTATATTGCCGTGGGTAGTATGGCCATTTTGGCGATATTGATTTTTCCAATTTAAGAACATGGTGTATCTTTCCATCTGTTTCTGCCATATTTGATTTCTTTCATCAGTGTCTTAATAAATAAAAGAGTACAGTTCTTTTGTCTTCTTAGGTAGGTTTATACCTAGATATGTTATTCTTTCTGTTGTGATGGTATTGGGGTTGGCCAAAGAGTTTCTTTGGTTTTTAAGTAAAAATAAAAGACATTCTAATTTTCACTAAGAACTTTATTGAACAACATATTCACCGTTTGTTCCACTACCTTCTGCAGGCTGCAAGGTTATAGTTCTTGATCCTATTATCTGCCCACTGGTGAACTTGGTTGTCTAGGAGGCTTGTGAAGTTTTCCTGGCAGAAGCCTTCCTGGTAGAAGGGTCTGGTTCCTGCCTGCTTGTGGGTGGAGCTGAGACTTTTTCCAATGGGGCTTATCCCTTTGCTGGTCAGAGCTGTTTTCTCTGGAAGACTTTAAGCCACCTGTCTGCTGATGGATGGGGCTGTGTTCCTGACCTGTTTGTTGTCTGGCCTGAGGTGTTCCAGTATTGGAGCCGACAGGCTGCTGGGTGGGGATGGGACTTGGGGAGGGAATGACAGCCTCCTGGAGGGTTCCTGACCATGAATACTTGCTGGAAACCCCACTGTCTGTGTCTCTGTTCCTGCAATGCGCCACTGCTGCCTTGCCTTCTCTGCAGACCCTCCAATGCTAGCAGGTAAGTAGAGCCCAGGCTCTTATGAAGTCACCTCTTCTTAGCTGGGTCCCGGTGCACACTAGCCCTTTGTGCACCTTCCAAGAGTGGAGCTTTAGTTTACCTCTGCAGAATTCCTGTGATTAAACCTTATCGGCCTTCGAAGCCAGCTTTCCTGGAGGTTCCTCCTCCTGTTGCCAGACCCACAGGCTGCAAATCCTGGCCTGGAGCTCAGGACTTTCAACCCTTGGGAGAACATCCGTGGTATAATTATTTTCCAGTTTGTGGGTCACCCACCCAGGGAGTACAGGGTTTGATTTTATCATGATTGCACCTCTCTTGCCATCCTTTTGTGGCCTCTTCTTTGTCTCTGGGTGTAAGGTATCTCTCTTGGTAGTTTGCAGCATTGTTTTTTTGTTTTTGTTTTTTCTTTTTGTCAGTGGTTGTTCAGCAGTTAATTGCAATTTTAGATTTCTTTTCTTTTTTTGTAAGAAGAGATGAGATCTTGTCCTTCTATTCAAACTTCTTGCCAGTGAGTCCTAATTGTGAAGCCCCACTTGTAGTTCTGCACACCTTTGGGCACTGTCTGCATCACCATCTGATCTCAGAGCAGAGCTCCTGTGTCTGCCACCAACTGCCATGAATAGATCTTACTTTTCATTGTCTCTCATTACTTCTTTGATTTATTTTCCTGATTTTGAATCAGGGCAACTTGTGAAATGTCAGAAGAATCAAATGTTTTCCATCCAAAGAAGTTCTTGAAATTTCTCCTAGTAATCAAGAATCCCCAGTTTTCTGTCTTACTCATAGTGACATTGATAGAACATCTCCATGACCTGACTCCACCTCCTGACTCCCAAAGAGAGAATATTAGCAATGCAGCTTTATTTTCATCCAAAGATTTTCCTGACAATGAATAATGTCAATTTCATTGAAAATGATAGTGCACTTATTTAAACGTAGGAAGTAAAGTGACTGACAATGATCACCCTTTAATTAAAGTTTAACATCTAGTGACAAATTTGATGGGAATCAATATAATAGAACAGTCTTTCTTGATTTAGTTATCCCACTTTACTGCAATTATATTGCATTTATAACCTTGCCTGTTTATATACTGTTAAGATTGTGTAGGAGAGTTTTGCCTGAATTCAAATGAGGAACTTTTTCTTTGCAATTTCCATTTTTAAGACCTTTGCATCAGCATATGGCTCATAACGCCCTGATCTAGGAGTAATAGTTTTATCATATGAGAAATTCTCTGAGTAAATATTAAGAAACATACCTATAGCTATCTCTGGTAAGGCACAAGTGAATTAAATGAAATATACTATAATAAACTAGTCAGCAAACTATAATTTAAAAGAGAAAGTGAACAATAAATACCCATGATCAAGATGAAAGTAGAGAATAAAAAATATATATATTATTCTTGGTTGATAGTTTTATGCCTTTCTCTTTTTCATTTAATGAAATCTGAAACATGAAACTACCTTTAAAAATATTCAAGATAAAACTAGATTTGCATAACCAGTCATGACAAATAGGAAAACTATATGCATTCTCGATCATTCTTTAATTCAAACCACATAAAAATATATTGTAATTAAAACATGAAGAAGAATAATTTGTTTTTTTTTTAAGCTACTGCAAATAAAGTAAAAGCCAAAATGAATCTTTGGTTGCATATGCTAAATGAACCTGTACATTAAGTCCTAATTAATAGAATGGAATAGGCAAGTTTTAAATCAAAATCTGAATGCTTTTTGTGCAGTAATATGCTAACGGGAAGCATATATCCTTATTTGGTGGCTATATTATGAGAAATTAAGTCCCATTCTTTTTCTTTATAGGATTAGAATAGTGGTACCCATGATCAGACAAATTTCATTCCAAATCCCTATTTCAGCCATTTAGTTTAATTTACATTAAGACAACGATCAAGACAATCAAATTAGGAAGTCTGTGGATTAGCTGTCTCTTGATTGTCTTCTCAGTAAAGGAAATTACAGTGACTTAAAGTAAAGATAAAAGTATCAAAACAAAATTAACCCTGGAATGCCAATCCATTGTCTTATTACAAGGTCTCTATTCAGTTCAGTTCAGTTCAGTTCGGTTTCTCAGTCGTGTCTGACTCTTTGTGCCCTCATGGACTGCAGCCCACCAGGCCTCCCTGTCCATTACCAAATCCCAGAGTTTACTCAAACTCTTGTCCATTGAGTCGGTGATATTATTCAACCATCTCATCCTCTATCATCCCCTTCTCCTCCCTCCTTCAATCTTTCCCAGAATCAGGGTCTTTTCCAATGAGTCAGTTCTTCATATCAGGTGGCCAAATTATTGGAGTTTCAGCTTCAGCATCAGTCCTTCCAATGAATATTCAGGACTGATTTCCTTTAGGATGGACAGTTGGATCTCCAAGGGACTCTCAAGAGCCTTCTCCAACACCACAATTCAAAAGCATCAATTTTTTGTCACTCAGCTTTTTTTATAGTCCAACTCTCACATCCATATAAGACCGCTGTTAAAACCATAATTTTGATGAGACGGACCTTTGTTGGCAATGTCTCTGCTTTTTAATAAGCTGTCTAGGTTGGTAATAGCTTTTCTTCCAAGGAACAAGCATCTTTTAATTTCATGGCTGCAGTCACCATCTGCAGTGATTTTGGAGCCCAAGAAAATAAAGTCTCTCACTGTTTCCACTGTTTCTCCATCTATTTGCCATGAAGTAATGGGACCAGAGGTCATGATTTTGGTTTTCTTGATGTTGAGTTTTAAGCCAACTTTTTCACTCTTCTCTTTCACTTTCATCAAGAGGCTCTTTAGTTCTTCACTTTCTGCCATAAGGATGGTGTCATCTTTGTATCTGAAGTTATTGATACTTCTCCCAGAAATCTTGATTCCAGCTTGTGCTTCATCCAGTCCAGCATTTCTTGTGAGTTAAATAAATAAGTTAAATAAGCAGGGTGACAATATATGGCCTTGATGTACTCCTCTCCCTATTATTAGAGTTGCCGTTTAACAATTTCTTCCTTTTTATAGTTTTATTTTTTTAATTTACTAAAATAATATTTTTCTGAAAAGTTTTATTTTAAATAAGTCATCTAAAGCCACATAATACTTAGCTCTGTTAATATATTTTTAAGAAGCATTGGATTTGCATTATAATTTTCCAATTGATAGAAACTAAACATGCTGATAACACATGTTTATTCTGCTAGAAAAAGCACAAAGAAAAGTTTACACACATAGCTTCAGAAATAACATTTTAAATTTTTTTGCTAAATATTTTCCCCCATTTGGGGACATTAGAGTTTTTTCTTCCTAAAACAACTTTTTTTATTTGAGAGGAATACATATTTCATAGCCATTTTTCTGAGTTCAGTAACCTTTCCACTCTTCTGGAAACTTTCCAGATTCTGCATGTCCCTACCACCAAACAATCTTCAAGACAGAAGTTTTGCAGAACCTCAGCATTCAGCATAAAATTTCAGCTACTCTGAGTTTTTGTTTTTGTTTTTTTTTTGAGTCATCTTTATCTTCTAGTTCATCCAGAACAGAAATGGGTTGACTAGGAGAAAGTAGTTCTGCAAAAGAGTAAACAAGGAATGCACTAGTGCAAAACTACTTACAATTTGATAGGTTTTAACAACCCATTTACTTGAGAATCTAGACACATATTCTTTCATTTTATCAATAAACATCGTACTTTGTTTTCATTGTCCTGTCTCTTCTGCATTATTTCTTATAGTTTTTAGGTTATTTTACTGCTTTTGCCATTTAAAAATTGCCCGGGTTGAATGATTTTAAAGAGTTTTGTTGTTGTTTAGTTGCTAAGGCATGTTTGACTCTTTTGTGACCCCATGGACTGTAGCTGCCAGGCTCCTCTGTCCATGACTTTTTCTAGGCAAGAAAATCAAAGTGGATTGTCATTTCCTTCTCTGGGGAATCTTCCCAACCCAGGGACTGAACATGGGTCTCCTGGAGTTTTACAACTGAGCCACCTGGGAAGCCCCATTTTTGAGAATTACCCACTTGCATACTCATCACTATGATTTGAAAATTTAAGTCTTACTTATGTGTCAATTTTTTTAATTAAAGTTATTACAAATATATTTTTTAAATTTTCCTAGTGCTATAAATAGATATTCTAACAGACAGATCATATTAATACAATAATTATTAGACAGTTTACTCATATATAATTTATTTCATTGTGAGCTATTGCAAAGTAATATTTGGGTAATATTTGGGTCTAAACACTGATTGTTCAACATGTTTAGTTTTTAACTAATTTCCCATTGCTTATGTTATATTTGCAATATTCTCTAACATATGAAACATCCAATCTATGCTTTTTAAGTAACAATTTCAAGGGTTAAAATTTTTAACTTAATTTTCTGTATAAACTTTAGAATGTTTAGTTAAATTCAATAATATATTTGTTTTTTCCTTTCTGCTTTCTTTCTTTCCTTATTTTCTTCTTTCTTTCATTTTTAAGAATGTTGGTTGACTACCTGTAATATCTTACATAGTGATGTAGGCAACTGAGATACAAAGATAAAAAAATAAAAAGCTTCTGTATCCTAGGAGCCTTATTTCTAATTTTAAAAAAAGGATGGTCAGTTGATGTAGATTATGGAGGGTCTTGAATGCCTGAAGTTTGATTGCCATGAAGGCTACTGAGTATATCAGAAACAAGAGCCTAGTATTTGAAATCTCTAGTCATTATTAGCCCTACTTCACCTGCAAGGATCTGAGCTTAAGAGTCTATCTCAGTCATTCTGAGGCTACTTCCCTGTACCCATGCCATCTTCTATGCCAGTTCCCACCACTGAGTCAAATCCCCTGAGCAAAACCAGCCTTAACCAGAGAATGAGCACATGTGAGCTTCTACTTTGGGCTTCCCCTGTGGCTCAGCTAGTAAAGAATCCGCCTGCAGTGCAGGAGACCAGGGTCCGTTCCCTGGGTTGGGAAGATCCCCTGGAGAAGCAAAAGGCTACCCACTCCAGTATTCTGGCCTGGAGGACTCCATGGACTGTATATAGTCCATGAGGTCATGAAAAGTCAACACGACTGAGCAGCTTTCACTTCACCTCACTTTAGCTTGAGACCAGTGAAGTGGAGCCTCTTGGAAAGTATATCCCAGCTGTGGTTGACTGTACAATAGGTTTGCCCTGTTAAAGGACAATTTTACTTTATCAGAGCATCCAGCAAGAGATCGTAGTGATAATTACCTAAGAGACGAGCAATGAACTCCACTGGAAAGACATTCCTGAGCTCATGGTGGGCAGGATTAGGAAGAACGCTGAGTTGGATACAGCTAGAGTCAATGCCTTCTTCTCCTGAAAAGTTATCTCTGCCAAGTACCTGAAATCGCCCCACAACTCCAGCAGGAGGGGCGCCCTGAACAGTGTGTTGAGTCAGCCCTGTGAGGATTACAACATTAGCTTCCTTGTTCAAAAATGACATCTGTTCAGATGAAGAATTTCCGTTACTTCAAAAACCTCAGCTCTCATAAATAAAAACATAAGCAATTAGGAGAAAAAACAAACAAACAAAAAAAACAAAGCAAAATATAGAAGAAAGCATACAAAAGTCTGAGACCCTTAATCCACTCAATACTTGAGATGGTATTACTATACCAATTTAATAGTCAAGCAAACTGATTCTCAGAGATATGGAAGCTAAGAATAACTAGCCTCAGGTAAGCAGCTACTGAGGGACTAGAGAGTGAAAATGGCTTTCAGAGACTCAAGAGTTTGCTCTTGAGTTACGTTAAAGTGCTCTCCCACTTAGCCCAACTCACCAGCTCCATAATCATAGAAAGAGAAAGACTGTTGAAAGGGCCAAGACAAGTACTAGTGAAGAGTATTGCTAAAGGTCTAAGTGTCGGACAGCACAACTGTGGTTGTCTTTGTACAAGCGTGCTGGGAATTTTCAATATGAATCTGCTAAAAAGAGGGAGGAAGGAATTTTAATGTAAGTCAAGACATTCAGAAGCACATGCTTGTCTGTGCTCGCTGCCTTTCAAAGCATTTTATTTTATTGTCCAATCTCAATAAATGTTTAATGAGGTCTGGTACTGTACCAGATGCATTGTATTAAAGATAAATATAATGATATGAAGTCCAATCCCTATCAGTTTGAGGTCAACAATCTAACTATTTCTAAGGAATTTGCTGTTGTTTTGTTGCTAAGTTGTGTCTGACTCTTTTGAGAGCCCATGGGCTGTTGCCTGCCGAGCTCCTCTGTTCATGGTATTCACCAGGCAGGAATACTGGAGTGGGTTGACATGCCCTCCTCCAGGGGATTTTCCCAACCCAGGAATTGAAACCACGTCTCTTATATCTCCTACAATGGCAGGCAGATTCTTTACCACTAGCGCCACCTGGGAAGCCCTGTGTTTGGGTTGAGTTAGGCAACTTGTATTTTCAGTTGAAGTGAAGTGAAGTCACTCAGTCGTGTCCGACTCTGCGACCCCTGTATTTTCAGTTGAATCATCTAAATCAGGAAACACTTCATCTGCAACTGAAGTGTATTAAAAACACCCAGACTTTGGACCTCCTTTTATGACTAGATGAGACTTTGGGGGTTAATTTCCTGCAGAGGGAAATAATTATATTTTCATTTGGGAGAGAAATAAATATTTAAGACTAAAAAAGCAGACTGTCAAATCAGGTTTTTTCCTCCAGTCATCTTCTCCTTCCCCTGTATGACTATTTTATTTCCTATCTTTGTCATGCCTTATTGTTGGGCTTGGCTATGTGTGCTCTTTTTCTCCTCCCTTGGTAGATTATACATGTGTTTTATTTTAAGTCTTGAATTTGTCTCTGTAGATTGATTCAAGTTTTTGTGTCTTCAAGCCATCAAAAGAGGCTTGCTTCTTTTATCTGAAATTCAGAATATGAGGACATAAGAAGGGGGATCAAATAAAGTCATTGCCAATTTGCAAAGTTGTGAATGAAAGATAAGTGTGACTGTAACCATAAAATCTGTTATTACAAAAACAGCTTTCTTATAGACCACTCTGTATGATGACTTTTTTTCTCTCATATTAGTTTGTAACTTTGTGTCTGTTTGTTTTAGTTGCAGTTCTCACCCAGATTTATGATTACTTTATCCTTTGTGTATTTCTTATTTTAACTATGATGCCCACTAACCCACTCATTTCAGCAAAGACGTGGACTACTATTCCCACTGTGATCCTAAAGCCTAGAATAACTATATAGTAGACACGCAAAAGTATTGTTAAAGTAATCATGATTGAAAGAATCTTCTATCTAACAGGGTTGTTTCTCATAAACAAATACATATGACGAATATATTCCCAACTCAAGGAGAAGTTCACAGTATATTAAAACAAACCATGAAAGCTAATCTTGAATTTTATTTCAATTTAGATGTGTTTAAACATTATTTTCTTTTTTTTTTTTTTATTAGTTGGAGGCCAATCACTTCACAACATTTCAGTGGGTTTTGTCATACATTGATATGAATCAGCCATGGATTTACACGTATTCCCCATCCCGATCCCCGCTCCCACCTCCCTCTCCACCCGATTCCTCTGGGTCTTCCCAGTGCACCAGGCCCGAGCACTTGTCTCATGCACCCCACCTGGGCTGGTGATCTGTTTCACCATAGATAGTATACATGCTGTTCTTTTGAAATATCCCACCCTCACATTCTCCCACAGAGTTCAAAAGTCTGTTCTGTATTTCTGTGTCTCTTTTTCTGTTTTGCATATAGGGTTATCATTACCATCTTTCTAAATTCCATATATATGTGTTAGTATGCTGTAATGTTCTTTATCTTTCTGGCTTACTTCACTCTGTATAAGGGGCTCCAGCTTCATCCATTTCATTAGGACTGGTTCAAATGAATTCTTTTTAATGGCTGAGTAATATTCCATGGTGTATATGTACCACAGCTTCCTTATCCATTCATCTGCTGATGGACATCTAGGTTGCTTCCATGTCCTGGCTATTATAAACAGTGCTGCGATGAACATTGGGGTGCACGTGTCTCTTTCAGATCTGGTTTCCTCAGTGTGTATGCCCGGAAGTGGGATTGCTGGGTCACATGGCAGTTCTATTTCCAGTTTTTTAAGAAATCTCCACACTGTTTTCCATAGCGGCTGTACTAGTTTGCATTCCCACCAACAGTGTAAGAGGGTTCCCTTTTCTCCACACCCTCTCCAGCGTTTATTTCTTGTAGACTTTTGGATAGCAGCCATCCTGACTGGCGTGTAATGGTACCTCATTGTGGTTTTGATTTGCATTTCTCTAATAATGAGTGATGTTGAGCATCTTTTCATGTGTTTGTTAGCCATCTGTATGTCTTCTAAAGACTCTACCAGAAAATTACTAGAGCTAATCAATGAATATAGTAAAGTTGCAGGATATTAAATTAACACACAGAAATCCCTTGCATTCCTATATACTAACAATGAAAAAACAGAAAGAGAAATTAAGGAAACAATACCATTCACCATTGCAACAAAAAGAATGAAATACTTAGGAGTATATGTACCTAAAGAAACAAAAGACCTATACATAGAAAACTATAAAACACTGATGAAAGAAATCAAAGAGGACACAAACAGATGGAGAAACATACCGTGTTCATGGATTGGAAGAATCAATATTGTCAAAATGGCTATTCTACCCAAAGCAGTCTATAGATTCAATGCAATCCCTATCAAGCTACCAACGGTATTTTTCACAGAACTAGACCAAAGAATTTCACAATTTGTATGGAAATACAAAAAACCTCAAATAGCCAAAGTAATCTTGAGAAAGAAGAATGGAGCTGGAGGAATCAACCTGCCTGACTTCAGACTCTACTACAAAGCCACAGTCATCAAGACAGTATGGTACTGGCACAAAGACAGAAATATAGATCAACGGAACAGAATAGAAAGCCCAGAGATAAATCCACGAACCTATGGACACCTTCTCTTTGACAAAGGAGGCAAGGATATACAATGGAAAAAAGACAACCTCTTTAACAAGTGGTGCTGGGAAAACTGGTCAACCACTTGTAAAAGAATGAAACTAGAACACTTTCTAACACCATACACAGAAATAAACTCAAAGTGGATTAAAGATCTAAATGTAAGACCAGAAACTATAAAACTCCTAGAGGAGAACATAGGCAAAACACTCTCCGACATAAATCAAAGCAAGATCCTCTATGACCCACCTCCCAGAATATTGGAAATAAAAGCAAAAGTAAACAAATGGGACCTAATGAAGCTTAAAAGCTTTTGCACTACAAAGGAAACTATAAGTAAGGTGAAAAGACAGCCCTCAGATTGGGAGAAAATAAT
The DNA here is from genome assembly GCF_033118175.1 of Dama dama. Lineage (NCBI taxonomy): Eukaryota > Metazoa > Chordata > Mammalia > Artiodactyla > Cervidae > Dama > Dama dama. The sequence continues at coordinate 60,058,277 of NC_083705.1, read as the reverse complement.
AGCAAATGAAGAAACAGACAAAGGATTAATCTAAAAAATATACAAGCAACTCCTGCAGCTCAATTCCAGAAAAATAAATGACCCAATCAAAAAATGGGCCAAAGAACTAAACAGACATTTCTCCAAAGAAGACATACAGATCGCTAATAAACCTTATTTTCATACGTGGCGTTCAAGGTATTTAATGGCAGTGGCTGTGAATCACATATCTGATATTGTTTGTATTTCCAAAACCTGATAATGTTTTAACAGCTTAATTAGTATTTTTGTTTTACTTTTAAAATAAGCTTGGCTAGTCTCTTCTATACTGTATGTCTACAAATTTTTTTTTAATAGGATTTCATTTTTTCTGGTCATCCTTTCTAGTATTTCCACTGGTATGAAAGTAATGCATCTCACTGAAGGGATTATGAACTGACATGAAGAAATATTACATCTATTCACTGAAGCATTTTCTTCATGGCTTCATTTGTTTCTTCTTTATCATTCAGTGCCATTCTGAGTCTTTGGGGCTTCCAATCACTCCATTATGGAATTCTGAATACTTCTTTCACTAGGATTTTAGCCCCTGTAGAGAAACAAGCTGGTAAAATAAGGGCTGGTTATGTTTTCCTATGATATAAAGCCACTGTTTCTGGACCACATCATGCCCACACAGCAGATTAACTTTTATATTTTATATTTTTCTTAGGGGTGTAAATACAATTTGTTTTCTCTGATAAGATTCAGTTAAATACTTTCAAATTTTCAAGTTAAACTGGTCTTATTCTTATATGAGCATATAATAATAGGTATACATTGTGAGTAGCAAAATATACCACCATCCCTAAAATTGAGTTATCTTTTTAGATTTTCTAGCTTTGCACACATTTGTTCACGTGGTCTCAACACATTTATTAGATAGCTCAGTCATGTCCAACTCTTTGTGACCTCATGGACTGTAGCCTTCCAAGCTCCTTGATTCATGGAATTTCCCAGGGAGGAATACTGGAGTAGATTGCCATTTCCTTTTCCAGGGGATCTTCATGACAGAGGGATTAAACCCTCATCTCCTGTGTCTCCTGTATTGGTAGGTAGATTCTTTACCACTGAGCCACGAGGCAAGCCAATTAGACAGATATACGTAGCACCATTTCAGAAATAAGAACAAGGATTACAGACTTTGTCAGGGTTTTAAAAACATGCAAGATAGATAGATAAATAGGTAGATGGAATGAATATATACAAGCTGTTACCTAACTAGGAAATTACATATGAAAGGCAATGATATTTTTATACCTACTTTGTGGCACTATTCATATTCTTTACTATAGAAAAATATTCATGGGAATCATTAAAATCATCTTTTCTTAACAGGAGGGAAAAAAAGTTTCATTTTAATTAAGTACAAATATTTTGAACATTTTCTATAATAATTTATCTGAGGTGGAATATTTCTACTCAGTTTAAAAAGCTATCATATGTTTCTCTCTTAGTGAAATTTATTTGTCTCTGTTCAGCTGACCATTTGTTTGTTTGTTTGTTTTTTGGCAATGAAATATGTATGGTGGTAAGAAGCATCATGAACCACCTTGCGGATCACTGATTGTGTTTCCTTAACAGATCAATCTCTGTGATCACGGAAGACTGAATTTACATTGAGGGTCTCATCAGTGTTGAATTTACAGTAAGGTCCCATCAGCCTCAACACTTACTGATTTCAGTAAGCTGCATCATTTTAAGCTTGGTGTTATATGACACAGTGATGACACATAAAATATTGAAAATGAACATAAATTTTTATTTATTTGGATTCAGTTCAGTTCAGTCACTCAGTTGTCTCCAACTTTGTGACCCCCATGAATCGTAGTATGCCAGGCCTCCCTGTCAATCACCAACTCCCGGAGTTTACTCAAACTCATGTCCATCGAGTCGATGATGCCATCCAGCCATCTCATCTTCCATCGTCCCCTTCTCCTCCTGCCCACAATCCTGCCAAGCATCAGGGTCTTTTCCAATGAGTCAACTCTTCGCATGAGGTGGCCAAAGTATTGGAGTTTCAGCTTCAGCATCAGTCCTTCCAATGAACATCCAGGGCTGATCTCCTTTAGGATGGACTGGTTGGATCTCCTTGCAGTCCAAGGGACTCTCAAGAGTCTTCTCCAACACCACAGTTCAAAAGCATCAATTTTTTGGCGCTCAGCTTTCTCCACAGTCCAACTCTCACATCCATACATGACCACTGGAAAAACCATAGCCTTTACTAGATGGACCTTTGTTGGCAAAGTAATGTCTCTGCTTTTTAATATGCTATCTAGGTTGGTCATAACTTTCCTTCCAAGGAGTAAGCGTCTTTTAATTTCATGGTTGCAATCACCATCTGCAGTGATTTTGGAGCCCAAAAAAATAAAGTCTGACACTGCTTCCACTGTTTCCCCATCTATTTGCCATGAAGTGATGGAACCAGATGCCATGATCTTAGTTTTCTGAATGTTGAGCTTTAAGCCAACTTTTTCACTCTCCTCCTTCACTTTCATCAAGAGGCTTTTTAGTTCCTCTTCACTTTCTGTCATAAGGATGGTGTCATCTGCATATCTGAGGTTAATGACATTTCTCCTGGCAATCTTGATTCCAGCTTGAGCTTCTTCCAGCCCAGTGTTTCTCATGATGTACTCTGCATATAAGTTAAATAAACAGGGTGACAACATACAGCCTTGACGTACTCCTTTTCCTATTTGGAACCAGTCTGTTGTTCCATGTCCAGTTCTAACTGTTGCTTCCTGACCTGCATATCAGTTTCTCAAGAGGGGATTCAGGTGGTCTGGTATTCCCATCTCTTGAAGAATTTTCCACAGTTTATTGTGATCCACACAGCTAAAGGCTTTGGCAAATTCAATAAAGCAGAAATAGATGTTTTTTTTTTTTTAACTCTTTTGCTTTTTCGATGATCCATCGGATGTTGGCATTTTGATCTCTGGTTCCTCTGCCTTTTCTAAAAACAGCTTGAACATCTGGAAGTTCATGGTTCAGGTATTGCTGAAGCCTGGCTTGGAGAATTTTGAGCATTACTTTACTAGCGTGTGAGATGAGTACAATTGTGCGATAGTTTGAGCATTCTTTAGCATTGCCTTTCTTTGGGATTGGAATGAAAACTCTAATTAAATGTGTAGCTGTAGTTTCTGGTATTGCCTACATTATAAGGGTCAAATTTTAGGAAAGGATTATTAATCTTAAGAATGGTAAAAATAGTTTTAAAATATATTGATTTTTAAAATGAACAAGTCATATCCTAAGGCCACTTCCTCACATACGGTAAATGCATTTTCATGAATGTTTTCTGATTTGTTATTTCAAAATTTAGACAGTCTACATCCAAATTTTGGTCCAAAAAATGGGAGATATCTCTTTGTAAAATTTACTAAATTAGTTAAGCTTTGCCAAAACAATATTTAAAATTTTCCAAAACACACAAACTCATTTGAAATATAATATAACCCAAAACATAAAATGCTCTAAATGAGAATCTCAACATGTCTCTTTAGATGGAAATGTTATAAACTTTATATACATAAATTAGTTTTCAGTAGCTATTATTAATTTGTTTTAGATTTAAAATAGATTAGTAACATTCAAAAAAATTTAAAACAAGGTTTCTCTAAAATCACAAATGTGCTGTATAAAATATATATAACTTATGTTTGTGAAATATATCAACATGTCAATCATTTTTACCAGGCTTTATCTTTGTAAATTTTCCCAAATGAGTTTAGTCAATTGAAGAATGATGAGTTATGATTTTGCAGGCAAATCAAATTTGACAAGGCCTGTGTTGCTTAATAGTCTTCAATAAAAATAGTTGCAACAAAAGACACTAGAAGTTATATTGCCTGTGGTGCCTCTGTTCATTAACGTGTGGATGGTAGCAACAAATCAATATGATAGATGTGGTCGATTTGACAGAAGGCTAGAGAATTCCAAAAATATAAACACTATTATTAAAAATGCTTTGATATGAACATAGGCAAGTTAACTATTAATGAGATTTCTGTGAATAGGAGATTAATTTACCTTGAATAGACACACCCCTCATAGCAAAAAAGTAAATTTATAGAAATAAAAAGTCATAGGCAAGTACTTCTGAAGTACACTTAAATTACATAAATATTGAACACAGCAGTGTTAGCTCCAGAAGGATCTGGAGCCATTGCATTAACGTTTAGGGAATAAGAAATGCTTTCTGTTTACTTTGTTGACCTGTATTTCTCTCAGAAAGCAGGGTCTCTGATAAGTATGGTGAGCTTTTTTGTTTGCTCTTTTCTTTGAGACTGTCTGATTCAAGTCATATTATTGAATTCTGCTGCATCTGACACAAGATTCTGCTTTTTTTCCTTTTCACCAAAGAATTTAAAAGACTTTCCCAGACATATTTACAGACTTACACAAGTATTTTCAGAAGATTCATGAAAAGCCATGAAGTCTATCCAGTGCACTATTAGAGAAATCCTGGATGCATTGGTTTTAACTCATTTTCAGTCCTGTCAGGCAATGGTTAATTGTTGGTCTGAAGTTCGGAAGATGCTTGGAATAACTCTGGATTTTCATTCTTGCAATGTTAACATACAGAATGTGCAAGCTGAAAAAATGAAATAATAATCATCAGCTTTTATGTAGTTTTCAGAATTGTTTACTGGGACTCTTCTGGTTGAGGAATTGCAACTTCACTGGCAAAAATATTCTTAGCACATATGCCAGAGGGAGATTCTGAAAAGCATGGTGTATAAAGAAATCTTGCAGAAGGAAATGGCAACCCACTCCAGTATTCTAACTTAGGAAATACCATGAACAGAGGACTCTGGTAGGCTATAGTCTGTGGGGTCACAAGAGTCAGGCATGGCTTAGCAATTAAATCACCAGCATCATCATAAAGAAGTCTAGAAGAAAGACATTATTTCCTTGAACTAAAGAGGTCTCACCTTCTTCAAATTTGTCTCTTTTTGACAGAGAAGTGACCAGCAGAGTGAAGTTGCTAGGAAACTGTGGTTGACATGTTGTGGGTTTTCCCAGTACAACTACTCCCCCGCCCCACCCCACCCGCCAGAGTTTCTTTGTTTCTTCATACTGTCTAAGTTCAGTTCAGTTCAGTTCAGTTGCTCAGTCATGTCCAACTCTTTGCAACCCCATGAACCACAGCTTGTTAGACCTCCCTGTCCATCACCAACTCCAAGAGTCTACCCGAACCCATGTCCATTGAGTCGGTGATGCCATCCAACCATCTCATTCTCTGTTGTCCCCTTCTCCTCCTGACCTCAGTCTTTCCCATAGTCACAGTCATTTCAAATGAGTCAGCTCTTCGTATCAGTGGCCAAAGTATAAAAGTAACTAAACTGGTGTAAGAGATTCTCAATGAATCTTTTGGTCAGTTCTAAATCTAGGCCCACTGATGTATATTTGATAGGCCTGTATGAATTTTTAAATAACAGAGAGCATTCTCTCTCAAATATGTTTCCCTAGAGATGTCTTACAATTTTTAATACTTCTAAGTCCATGCTTATAGTATTATGGATATTTTCTTATTTATCCAAGATGAGTTAAATTACACAGCAGTACTGCATTAGGATGCCTCTATTATTTTCCAGATCTATGTTCCATGATAATGAAATTGTTCAGTCCAGAAATCTTGCTGAGATACTGAAAATTGAAAGGGTTGGTTAAAGCCTGGATAAATCTGACTCCCTTTTCCTGAAATCTGGCCTACAATATACAGGGGTCAAGTCCTGAAGAAAGCCTTCTTCAGAGATCAATGCAAAGAAATAGAGAAAAACAATAGAATGGGAAAGACTACAGGTCTCTTCAAGAAAATTAGAGATAAGAAGGGAATATTTCATGCAAAGATGGGCACAATAAAGAACAGAAATGGTATGGACTTAACAGAAGCAGAAGATATTAACAAGAGGTGACAAGAAGACACAGAAGAAGTGTACAAAAAAGATCTTCATGACCCAGATGATCACAGTGGTGTGATCACTCACCTAGAGCCAGACATCCTGAAATGTGAAATCAACTGGGCCTTAGGAAGCATCACTATCAACAAAGCTAGTGGAGGTGATGGAATTGCAGTTGAGCTATATCAAATCCTAAAAGATGATGCTGTGAAAGTGCTGCACACAATATGCCAGCAAATTTGGAAAACTCAGCAGTGGCCATAGGCCTGAAAATGGTAAGTTTTCTTTCCACTCACAAAGAAAGGCAATGCCAAAGAATGCTCAAACTACTGCACAATTGCACTCATCTCACACGCTAGTAAAGTAATGTTCAAAATTCTCCAACCCAGGCTTCAGCAATACATGAAGCATAAACTTCCAAATGCTCAAGCTGGATTTAGAAAAGGCAGAGTAACCAGAGATCAAATTGCCAACATCCATTGGATCATCAAAAAAGCAAGAGAATTCCAGTAAAACATCTACTTCTGCTTTATTGAATTTGCCAAAGCCTTTGACTGTGTGGACCACAACAAACTTTGGTAAATTTTTCAAGAGATGGGAATACCAGACCACCTGACCTACCTCTTGAGAAATTTGTGTGATGGTCAAGAAGCAACAGTTAGAACTGGACACGGACAACAGGCTGGTTCCAAATAGGAAAAGGAGTAAGTCAACACTGAATATTGTCACCCTGCTTATTTAACTTATATCCAAAGTACATCATGAGATATGCTGGGCTGGATGAAGCAGAAGCTGGATTAAAGATTGCCAGGAGAAATACCAATAGCCTCAGATATGCAGATGACAGCACCCTTATGGCAGAAAGGGAAGAAGAAATAAAGAACCTCTTGATGAAAGTGAAAGAGGAGAATGAAAAAGTTGGCTTAAAACTCAACATTCAGAAAACTAAGATCATGGCATCTGGTCCCATCACTTCATGGCAAATAGATGGGGAAAAAGTGAAAACAGTGGCAGACTTTATTTTTGAGGGGATCCAAAATCACTGCAAATGGTGATTGCAGCCATGAAATTAAAAGACACTTACTCCTAGGAAGTATGAGCAACCTAGACAGAATATTAAAAAGCAGAGACATTACTTTGCCAACAAAAACCCATCTAGTCAAGGCTATGAATGGTAGTCATGTATAAATGTGACAGTTGGACTATAAAAAGAGCTGAGCGCCAAAGAATTGATGCTTTTGAACTGTGGTGTTGGAGAAGACTCTTGAGTGTCCCTTGGACTACAAGAAGATTCAACCAGTCCATCCTAAAGGAAATCAGTCCTGAATATTCATTGGAAGGACTGATGCTAAAGCTGAAATTCCAATACTTTGGTCACCAGATGCAAAGAGCTGACTCACTGGAAAAGACTCTGATGCTGGGAAAGATTGAAGGCAGGAGGTGAAGGCGATGATAGAGGATGAGATGATTGGATGGCATCACCAACTCTATGGACATGAGTAAACTCCGGAAATTGGCGATGGACAGGGAATTCTGGCATGCTGCAGTCCATGGGGTCACAAAGTGTTGGAGATAACTGAGTGACTGAACTGAACTGACCTGTCCTGACAGTGAGATATGGAATGAAATGGTCTTTGTTCTTTAGAAAATAAAGCTGCCATTACAGGTTTGTGCAAAATATACTTTGGAGAATCTTAGCTCATGACTATCTGGGGAGAGGGAGCACTAATTAAAGTGAGGACAACTAAGGGGGAGTGAAGGGAGAAATTGTAATTCCAGTGGAAAAATATCAAGAATCTCTTGAGAAAGAAGAGGAGAGATAGAGAAAAAGAAAAAGGGTTCAACTATTTCCTAAAATACTTTATTTTCCCTATGATTTTCCATTGGAAGATTATAAAACATCTTTTACTCAACACTGCCTGAATCTATCTCTGTTTCTTGCAACTGAGGGAAGAAAAGCTCTTACCAGAAGAAAAAGCATCATTTTATGAAATATTTTTTGTTTTGTGTTAGATTTTTAGAGTCTCAAACAGAGAAGCCCAAGTGAATTAAAATGGTATCGAAGGGAAATCTTTATAATAGGACAATCCTTAATAAAAGGAATCATGCCACTATTATCAGCACAGTGTTAATAAGAATTGATATTTTTGGCTTAGTAAAGAGACTTGTTTTTAAAATTTCTTTGCTTCCTGTTGCATCCTTGATTTCTTTCAATATATGAAGATTGCAAAAGTGAATATGCTTAGCTGTAGTTATTTCTTTATGCTTAATATCATGATAAATTTGTTATTGGTTTTTTCTTTACAGTTAATATCATCATCATTTGGTTATTTTCTATCTTGATAATGTATGGTATAATTCTCACAGACAGGATGCAATGAAATGATCTCATTTATTTTGATATGTGCAGAACTAGTACAGACTTACCAAATAGATGATGCTTCAATATTGATGTAATAAATAAATCATTTGTTCTACTTGTAAATTTGCTGACACATTTTTATATACTCTCATTTCTAGAGTATTTATTTCAAAATATAGCAAGTGCTACACAAATGGAAAGATATTGGTTATTATCCATTGAAACATGGATGTGAAGAAATGAAATGGGAAAGGAAACACATACCAGTAAATTATTTTTTTCCCACCCACCAGGAAACTTTGGCATTTTTACTTATATTTCACTCTCCATAGGAGAATATATTCTTTATTTTATGTCTTTCTCCTCATTGTTCAACAAACAATAGAGTTTATGTCAATCACTTCTTAATTGGAGACTTTTTGAATGTGTAAGAGGAATATATTCATAAATAAAAAAAATCCTCTAGATTAGCTACTCTATATTCTTATTTCAAGATGTAATGTAGAAAACAAACAAACAAAAAAAAAAACCATAATTTTTTTAGTGTAATTAATGTCAATAGGTTTAAATTTTTCCCTACTACAAATTTTGAATAAAATCAAGGAAAATAAGATCATTTTAAGTGATGACCTGGAAAAAATACTTCGTGTAGGGGAGAAGGGATTGTGCTGATTATTACACATTGGCAATTTTTTTGGTAAGTGTTTAGTTGAAAAAGTGTTGACCATTCAAGATATCATAATATAAATGCACCTCTAATTAGCAATAATCTACTTTATTTTTATGCTGATTATATTAGACTAATTCTGTTTTATTCTCTTCTATTCCACTATTCTATCATTATTTCTAAGCTAAATAAACTTGGTAGTATTCTGTCTCAAAATCCAAAAAAAGGTATAAGAACAAAACAAACAAAAATGGAACAGGTAATACAATTGTTGACACTCAGGACCAATATAAAAAGATTTAAAATAAGATAAAGTCATCTTAAAGTTATAATAGAAGGTCATTAGGTACATACGACTCTTGAGAGTCTCTTAGACATCAAGGAGATCAAATCAATCAGTTCTAAAGGAAATCAACCCTGAATATTCATTGGAAAGACTGGTGCTGAAACTGAAGCTCCAATACATTAGCCAACTGACACAAAGAGCCAGCTCATTGGAAAAGACCCTGATGCTTGGGAAGATTGAGAGCAGGAGGAGAAGGGTACGATAGAGAATGAGACGGTTGGGTGGCATCATTGACTCAGTCAATGGACATGAGTTTGGGCAAACTTGGGGAGATATAAAGGATAGAGCAGCCTAGCATACTGCAGTCCATGGGGTCACAAAGTCAGACACAACTAAGGAACTGAACAACAGCAATGGTACATAAAGATTGCCTGGTAATTATTTATGCTATGGAGATTTGACTACCCAGTTACTCTTAAGGCATGTACTTCCAAGTAATGTGAGAGTGAATCTAGCGGTTTTGTGTTCTTAATACTTATTTTTCCTATGTTTCTTATATTTTCTCCCCAAGAATGAAGTCAGTACTTAATTGTTGTCATTGCTCAGTCACTCAGTTGTGTCCAATTATTTGTGACCACATAGAATGCAGCATTCCAGACTTCCCTGTCCTTCACTATCTCCTTGAGTTTGTTCAAACTTATGTCCATTGAATTGGTGATACTATCCAACCATCTCCTCTTCTGTCGTCCACCTCTCTTCTTGCCTTCAATCTTTCCAAGCATTAAAGTCTTTTCCAGTGAGTTGGCTCTTCACGGTTGGTCAGAGCTTCAGTTTCAGCATCAGTCCTCCCAATGAATATTCAGGGTTGATTTCCCTCAGGATTGACTGGTTTGATTTCCTTGCTGTCCAAGAGACTCTCAAAAGTCTTCTCCAGCACCACAGTTTGAAAGCACCAATTCTTTAGCACTCAGCCTTCTTTATGGTTCAACTCTCACATCTGTACATAACTACTGGAAAATTAATAACTTTGACTACATAGATGCTTGCTGGAAAAGTAATATATCTGCTTTTTAATACACTATCTAGCTTTTCTTGCAAGGAGCAAACTTCTTTTAATTTCATGGCTGCAGTTCCCGTCCACAGTGATTTTGGAGCCCGAGAAAGCAAAGTCTTCCACCATTTCCTTTGTTTCCTGATCTATTTCCCAAGAAGTGATGGGACCACATGCTATGATCTTAGTTTCTTGAATGCTGAATTTTAAGCCAGCTTTTTCATTCTCCTCTTTCACCTTCATCAAGAGGCTCTTTAGTTCCTCTTTGCTTTCTGCCATTATGGTGTTGTTATCTGCATATCTGAGGTAATTGATATTTCCCCTGACAATCTTGATTCTAGTTTGTGCTCCACTCAACCTGGCATTTCACATAATGTACTCTGCATATAAGTTAAATAAGCAGGATGACAATATACAGCTTTGAGGTTCTCCTTTCCCAACTTGGAACCAGTCTGTTGTTTCATGTCCAGTTCTAACTGTTTCTTCTTGACCTGCATACATGTTTCTCAGGAGGCAGGTAAGCTGGTCTGGTATTCCCATCCCTTTAAAATTTTTCCACAGTTTTTTTGTGATATACACAGTCAAAGACTTTAGCATAGTCAATGAAGCAGAGATAGATCCACCCCCACCCTTCCCCCCCACACCAGAATTCACTTGTTTTTTTCTTTAATAACCCAATGGTTGTTGGTAATTTGGTTCTTCTGCCTTTCCTAAATCCAGTTTGTACATCTGGAAGTTCTCAGTTTATGTCCTACTGAAGCCTAGCTTGAAGGATATTGAGCATTAACTTGCTAGCATATGAAATAAGTTCAATTTTGTGATAGTTTGAATATTCTTTGGCATTGCCCTTCTTTGGGATTGGAATGAAAACTGAACTTTTCCAATCCTGTGACCACTGCTGAGTTTTCCAAATTTGCTGGCATATTGAGTGCAGCACTTTCACAGCATCATATTTTAGGATTTGAAATAGCTTAGCTGGAATTCCTTCACATCCACTAGTTTTGTTTGTAGTAATTCTTCCTAAGGCCCCTTTGACTTCACACTCCAGGAAGTCTGGCTCTAGGTGAGTGGTCACACCATCATGATTCTCTGGATCACTAAGACCTTTTTTGTATAGTTTTTCTATGTATTCTTGCCACCTCATCTTAATATCTACTGTTTCTCTTAGGTCCTTACAATTTCTGTCCCTTATTGCGCCCATCTTTGCACGAAATTTTCCCTTGGTATGTCTAATTTTATTGAAGAGATCTCTAATGTTTTCCATTCTGTTTTCCTCTATTTCTTTGCATTTTTCACTTAAGATGGCTTTCAGTACTTAACAATGTCTGTTTATTGGATCAAAGATACATATACTTAGTGTGCTGGTTAATTTAACTGGCTTTCGGAAAGGAAAAGCCATTATGTATAGTGTTTGCCTATTTTCACCTTGTAAATATGTGCCCTATTAAAGGATGAATTGTGTCCTTTGGATATATTGTGAATATATCCAAAGATATATTGCAGTCTGTATCTCCAGTATCTTGGAAAGTACATTTTTTGGGAGATGAAGTATTAGTAGAGGTAATCGAGTAAACCTGAGGTAATTAGGGTGAACCCTAATTCAAAAATGATATTGATTCTCAGAAATGAGATTACTAAGTCTAATGTTTAATAGATATATAATTTAATGAGACAATGCTAGATGACTTCCCAAGATTACTTTAAAATTTGGACTTAGGGAGAACATCATATTATGATTGAAATTATGCTGCCACAAGCCTAAGTTTTACTAGAGTTTTGGAGAGAATGTAGTAGAACAAATCTGACTCCATATTAGATGTGTTTCTTTTATTTTAAGCTTTTTATTCTATTGCTTTTGTTTCAAGTTAAGAATGGGTGACAGATAATGAGATGATGGAATGACATTCCCTACTCAATGGACATGAGACTGAGCAAACTCCAGGAGATAGTGATTGACAGGGAAGCCTGGCATGCTGCTGCTCACAGGATAACAAAGAGTTGGACACAGCATAGCGACTGAACAAGACTGTTTTCTATAGTTCAAAATATACAGGATAGCCTATTCTCAAGGCCCTGATCTTTACGGGTATAACATGTTCCCATTCATAGAGAGAGAAAAAGTTGCAGAACAGAGAATAACAATTTGTTTTATTAGATGTTTACAGGAACATCTTGACCTGACCTTCCTGCATAGTTACAAGATCAAAGGTTTCCTACACCAAGAAGTTTGCAACAAACAACCACACACTTCCCTCAGTTCATTTCAGTCACTCAGTCATGTCCAACTCTTTGTGACCCCATGAACTGCAGCAAGCCAGGCCTCCCTGTCCATCACTAGCTCCCAGAGACCACCCAAACCCATATCCATTGAGTCGGTGATGCCATCCAACCATCTCATCCTCCGTTGTCCCCTTCTCCTCCTGCCCTCAATCTTACCCAGCATTAGGGTCTTTTCAAATGAGTCAGCTCTTTGCATCAGGTGTCCAAAGCATTGGAGTTTCAGCTTCAGCATCAGTCTTTCCAATGAATACCCAGGACTGATCTCCTTTAGGATGGACTGGTTGGATCTCCTTGCATTCCAAGGGACTCTCAAGAGTCTTCTCCAACACCACAGTTCAAAAGTATCAATTCTTCAGCACTCAGTTCTCTTAATAATGCAACTTTCACATCCATATATGACCACTGGAAAAACCATAGCCTTGACTAGATGGACGTTTGTTGGCAAAGTAATGTCTCTGTTTTTTAATATGCCATCTAGGTTGGTCATAACTTTCCTTCCAGGGAGTAAGAGTCTTTTAATTTCATTGCTGCAATCACCATCTGCAGTGATTTTGGAGCCCAGAAAAATAAAGTCAGCCACTGTTTCCATTTTTCCCATCTATCTGCCATGAAGTGATGAGACCAGATGCCATGATCTTAGTTTTCTGAATGTTGAGCTTTAAGCCAACTTTTTCACTCTCCTCTTTCACTTTCATCAAGAAGCCCTTTAGTTCTTCTTCACTTTTTGCCATAAGAGTGGTGTCATCTCCGTCTCCCCCAGGAAGGGTGCCATCCTGGGGGCTTCAGTGGCAGTGACCCTTCCAGTGGCCTGGAGTGGATGGGTGGCTCGTCCATACCTCCTGCCCCGGGTGTGATGGCGGGGCCAGAGCCAGGCCCAGGGCCCAGAGGATGACTGCGCCTCCATCCATCCAGGCTCTGTCATCAGTCCTAACTTGTACCTTACTTGCCTTCCCCCAGCTGTTCCACAGGCGAGCAGAGGGTCTGGGGCAGAAGGTCACCAAGGAGGAGGTTGAGGGTCCCGCCTGGCCCAGGGGCTCCTCACTGCCACGACAGGGCAACCTCGTTACCTCATCAAGTTCGTTGGGTAAACTATTAAAACAGCTTGCTTTCACCAAAAAAAAAAAAAAAAAGAGTGGTGTCATCTGCATATCTGAGGTTATTGATATTTCTCCTGGCAATCTTGATTCCAGCTTGAGCTTCTTCCAGCCCAGCATTTATCATGATGTACTCTACATATAAGTTAAATAAGCAGGGTGACAATATACAGCCTTGATGTACTCCTTTTCCTATATGGAACCAGTCTGTTGTTCCGTGTCCAGACTAACTGTTGCTTCCTGACCTGCATACAAGTTTCTCAAGAGGCAGGTCAGGTGGTCTGGTATTCCCATCTCTTTCAGAATGTTCCACAGTTGATTGTGACCCACACAGTCAAAGGCTTTGGCATAGTCAATACAGCAGAAATAGATGTTTTTTTGGAACTTTCTTGTTTTTTCGATGATACAGCAGATGTTGGCAATTTGATCTCTGGTTCCTCTGTCTTTTATAAATCCAGCTTGAACATCTGGAAGTTCATAGTTCAAGTATTGCTGAAGCCTGACTTGGAGAATTTTAAGCATTACTTTACTAGCATGTGAGATGAGTGCAACTGTGTGTAGTTTGAGCATTCTTTGGCATTGCCTTTCTTTGGAATTGGGATGAAAACTGACCTTTTCCAGTACTGGGGCCACTGCTGAGTTTTCCATATTTGCCAGCATATTGAGTGCAGCACTTTCATGGTGTCATCTTTCAGGATTTGAAAGAGCTCAACTGGAATTCCGTTACCTACACTAGCTTTGTTCATAGTGATGCTTCCTAAGGCCCATTTTACTTCACATTCCAGGATGTCTGGCTCTAGGTGAGTGATCACACCACTGTGATTATCTGGGTTATGAAGATCTTTTTTGTACAGTTCTTCTGTGTGTTCTTGCCACCTCTTCTTAATATCTTCTGCTTCTGTTAGATCCCTACCATTTCTGTCCTTTATTGAGCCCATTTTTGCATGAAATGTTCCCTTGGTATCTCTAATTTTCTTGAAGAGATCTCTAGTCTTTCCCATTCTATTGTTTTCCTCTATTTCTTTGCACTGATCACTGAGGAAGGCTTTCTTATCTCTCCTTGCTATTCTTTGGTACTCTGTACCAAATGGGTATATCTTTCCTTTTCTCCTTTGCTTTTAGCTTCTCTTCTTTTCACAGCTATTTTCAAGGCCTCCTCAGACAGCCATTTTGCTTTTTTGCATTTCTTCTTCTTGTGGATGGTTCCCTCATCTTACCTTTAAAAATACTTTACTGGGGACTTCCCTGGTGGTCCAATGATTAATCCTTCTCTCCCAGTGTAGGCAGTCCAGGTAGATCCCACATGTTACAATGAAGGCCTGGCACAGTCAAATAAAATTATATGTTTCACTGAAACCCTTCGAGGAGTTCAGAGTTTGGGGGGCATGAGCCATCTATCTCCTTGTGTGCATACTTAGTCACTTAATATGTCTGACTCTTGGTGAACCCATGGACTCTACCACATCAGGGTCCTCTTTCCACAGGATTCTCCAGGCAAGAATACTGGACTGGGTTGCCATTTTCTTCTCCAGGGGATCTTCCTGATCCAGGGATCAAACCTATATCACTAATGTCTCCTGAATTTGAAGGCAGGTTCTTTACAAGTAATGCCATCTATGCAGCCTCTGTCTCCTTGCATGACTCTGCAATGAACCTTTCTCTGCTTCCAACTCTGGTGCTTTGATATTGTTTGACCTCATTGTATATCATCTAGATGAACTTTTGTATGGTAACAAGAAGACTGGAAGGATTCCCTTCCAATTCTTTTGGAGGAAGATGACTCTGTCAACTTCATCTCAGACTTCTAGCCTCTGAAACTGTTGAACCACAAACTTCTATTGTTTAAAGCTGTTAGTTTGTGTTACTTCTTTACCACAGCCTTAGAAAATGAATATACTCTTTCTGTCTGATTTCAAACTTCCAACATGGAATCCTGAAAATTTACCAATTAGCTTACTCTCACAAACCATTATGAGTCAGTTTCAAAACCCTTATAGACCATTACTATTTGCTTGTTAATAGCTTTTTTTAAAAATTTGTTTCACCTATTTCTCAAATACTTTTTTAAAAAAAATTTCTTTTAAAAATGATGAGTTACATAGAAAAATGTAAGCGAACAGCCAATTCATCAGAAAAGATCCTGATGCTGGGAAAGATTGAAGGCAGAAGGAGAAGCAGTTGGTGGAGGATGAGATGGTTAGATATCATCACTGACTCAGTGAATTTTAAATCCAATTTGCATATCTTATTAAAATTCATCTTCATTCACTTAATTAATAGGCTTTTCAGTTCTTCATTTTCTTTTGATTAACTTTATATATCTCTTGATGTACAGTAAATATATAATCAAGTTTATTTCATCTTTTACAGTTCCAGATTTGCTCTGTTAATTAAATATCTCATATCCACAATTCAAAATATGAAAAAGACTATCATTAATAATTTTGTAACTCCCTGTTTGTCACTGTCTGATTGTATTCACCCACCTTTAGTAGTAAACACTCCCTTTATCTTTCTCTTTACTTTTGCCAAATATGTGTCTATTCTTAAGCTTCATATCATTTAACTTCGAATGTTGTAATAACTCATAATGATAAATTTATATGCTTCCCTGGTTAACTGGTATTTTCCAATTAAATTTTTTATGTGTGTTGTTACACCCAATATTTTATGAATAAGGGACAATGTTCTTGGTTCAAGTGTTTTTTCTTATAGACAAAATTGCTAAGTTTATTCAAATACCTCACATCTGTGTGCAATGTGAATCTTTGGTTTTGCTAGATTAGGGCAAATTGTTACCTACAATTACTGCTTTCCTGCTCCTGTGAAATTCTTGTTCATATTTTTTTTCCAGCTGGTAGATTTTCTCTTTAGCTCTCTATGTTTTTTAATCTATTGTGTCCTACAATTTTTATTTTAAAAATTATATAAGGTTTCCTAATATCTAATTCTCCATATATTTATTGATTTATCTTGATATTTTTCAAGCTGTTAATTACATTTAATTTAAATTACTGTTTCTATTTATTTTACTGTCTTCTTCAGGGGTTACACTATCTCTGGATTTAGTTTGAAATAGCATTTTTGGCATTGGTTCTACTAAACTGTTTATTACTAATTAGATGTTCCATTTTTGAAATTTGCTAATAGCTCCTAGCCTCTCTGTGGTCTTTGGATCTGACTGGGGGCATCTTTGTTGGCTTTTAAAGGGAAAGTAAATGACTCACCTTCTGTATACGGTGGGTCCTCATCACTCAGAAGGGGCTTCCCTGGTGTCTCAGTGGTGAAGAAACTGCCTGCCAATGCAGGAAACTTGGGTTGGATCCCTGGGTCAGGAAAAATCCCCTGGAGAAGGAAAGGGCACCCCACCCCTGTATTCTTGCCTGGGAAACCCATGGACAGAGAAGCCGGCAAGCTACAGTCAATGGGGTCACAAAGGAGTTGAATACGACTGAGCAACTAAATAATAGCACTCAGGAAAAAAATCCCATCATTCCAATCCCAATACTCATTATTCACAGATCCTCTTTTTCTCTTGTTTCATTCTTCTAATATTTTCTGCTATTCATTTTTAAAAATTTAAGTCAAATCTCAATTTCTTCATGAAGGCTTTCCTGATTATGCCATCTAGTATAAACCTCTCCCACCAAATGTATGATCAAAGTGTATGATCTCTCCTACCTTTTATGGCATACTACACTTTATTCCTATGAATATTTCCATTTTCAATGTCTTATTTTCCCATTTTTAAAAGTTCTTCCCACACTTAAAATTGCATCTCAGAAGTTTTCACTTTCCACCATTTGATGCTGATGGTGGTTCAGTTCAGTTCAGTCACTCAGTCATGTCCTACCCTTTGTGACTCCATGGACTGCAGCACAGCCAGGCCTTCCTGTCCATCACCAACTCCTGGAGTTTACTCGAACTCATGAAAGAAAAACTAGTGTACAATTTAGGCCAAGCCTATTGAATTAATTTTAAAATAAAAAGTGGAGCTTACTAAATTTTTAAGAGTTTATTTAGTAAAAACCCAGTGGTATTCAATCTAACAGGTAGAAAGAAATTTGGAGAGGCTCTACAGAATGAGAGTATCATAAGCAGAAGGGAGCAGAAATAGGTTGTACAAGGCACAAAGGGGAAGGGCTGTCCTTGCAAGTTTGCTTTCTTTTAGAGTATGTCATGGATCTAATAGGCAGGTTACATAACTAGTGTTAACCAGGTTATCCCTGACTGATTAGTTTAAGATTCCATTTCTGGGAGAACTGAAACTGTCATCAGGTCTCAATTTGGGGGTTAGCATAAGTGACACCATTTTGACCTGTTGTCTCGTTTCCCTCACTTGTGTATGACGCTTTGTGACCCCATGGACTGTAGCCTGCCAGTTTCCTCTGTCCATGGGATTTTCCAGCCAAGAATACTGGAGTGGGTTGCCATTTCCTTCTCCAGATAATCTTCTTGACCCAGGATCGGATACAGGTCTCCCGCACTGCAGGCAGACTCTACAACCTGAGCTACCAGGGAAGCCATTTTTTAATCCTAGAAAGTTATATTTTTGGAGAAAAGTTGCTGCAAGTACTTTCATATTCTTTTCACCTTCACTTTATTAAATATTTCATTTCTTTTTAACTATAAATTAAGATCATTACCAAGATGAAAACATTATGAATTCTAATTTTCAGTGAGGAAATTTAAGAAAGAGTTATTATAAAGAATAAAATGAACCTGAAAATTAAAGGTAACTGAAAAAAACTGATTGAAATGCACTACTCCATTTTTTTCCCTTATTCAGCTTGCAGAGTTATTGTTTCATGCAGTTAGAAAATTGTGATGCTTTTTGAAGTAACTTTCAAATGGTGATGAATTTTCTTCTTAAGCACAATGGTTTAATACAATTTATATTTTACTAAATTGATTTTTAACTTAGTTTTTAAAAAAAACTCCTCAAATCTCAGTATATGATTAAATAATAATTTAAGTGAGAAGTGATTGTAAAATAACTAGTTATTGGGAGAGATTTCTTTTTTCAAGTTAGTGTCCATCTTGAAAGTAAGGCTTAGAAAGCAGAAGTGTGGATTTAATATCTTCTTGTGTGGATTTAATATCTTCTTGTATCTTATATATTATGTTCTTTTAATCCATTTTTCATTATGTGAAAAACAAAATACAACTTACAAATAAACATATGAACATATCTTGTAGGAGATGTACACATAAAATAAACTCATCTACAGGTTACCAAAAAGGAATATAATAGAACAAATTAGTAATAAACAGAAATCAGAAAAGCTTTACCTTGTAGTTTTCCACATCATTAAGAATATCTCAAATAAAACAGTTGTGCTCTATCTTCTTGAGTATATGGTTGACTGACTTTTCTTTTTATCTCTGTGTAGATGTGTTTTGTTATTATAAATAACCTGAAGCTTTGGAAGAAGAAATAACCTGACTCTCTCAGGGTGTCATCTCATTGCACTCATTTTCTTTTGCTTGCCCTTAAGATGCGGGACTTAAAGTTGAGTAGGAAATATTTTTAGTTTCTTATAGCTTCTGTTATCTTTCATGTCAGGAATTCATGTAATTTTAGGAGTCTTATATCCATCTGCTGAAAATGTTAGATAATATAAGTAAATGCTCCATTCATAACTAAGAACCTAGTTTCTCTGTCTTGCATTCTTCAGTCATTGTGAATCCACATGCATCTCTACCATTGTAACAGGTGAAAGTCTCTCCAGTCTGTCTTTAGCTCTCCTTACAAAACATTCACTCACTCCTGAATTTCTCCTGGAAAGAACTCTGTTAGTCTACATTATTTATACATTCTTGCATATTAAAACATATTCTCTTTATTATTATGAGAGAATGGAATTGCATCCTTAAACGCATTGAAAGGGGTGCTCCCTTTGGCTTGGTCGCTACAATAGAATTTAAGCCTAATTAATTCATCACCTTGACAATAGATTAAGGTGCATTGAACCACATAGACAAGTGACCCAGTATTCTAAGTATTGATATTGTACTGTAGCATTGAGAACAATTCTTGCTTTAGGCAGATTTTAAACTCCCTACTATTTTGCTGAGGTGACCTGGATTCAGGTCAATAACAAGCACCTTGAAGGCTTGAATGACAAGCACCTTGATGGCTTCAGGAACCTGAGTGATGAGGATTGCCCTTTCCAATCACATGCTTACTAGAAAAAAAAAAAAGAAAGAAAGAAAGAAAAGAAAGGAAGAAAACAAAAAGAAAGGCAAGAAGAAACAGAAAAACACATTTTGACATACTGATTTTTGGAAAGACTATGGCTTTTGATTTAAGGAAGATAAATTTTATTGCTTCTACCACCACTGCTTAGCAGAAAAATGTCAAGATGCAAATCTCTTTTTCTTTCCATCTTTAATTCACTAGACGCTTAGAGAACATATTGCAGAATACCTTACATTTTCCCCTCTAAACCTACCTTACCTCACCCCCGCCCCCTTTTTCCATTCTATTCTCTGCCCAGTGAGTCTGACCTGCATGCACTCTCTCGTCTCCTAGTTTCTGACTGTGTTTGGCTAAAAGGTAAACAAAGCAGGGAATGAAGCCAGGCTGTTTATGTGAACCTGTGTTTCCAGTTGCCACTGGCAAGCTGAGGCTCAACCCAAGTTCAAATTGACTCTTACACCTGTCTTTCCCCTTGTAATAATCCCTTCCCTCCAGTACCAGGGGATCTTATGTCTATTATGCCGTGGCAGTCTGGGCACGTTTTGGAAAAGAATTTCCCCTTACACAAAGTAGTTTAGAAGGGAGTGAGTTTATTGAGAACAGAATAGAGATAGTGAGAGGCACTGCAAATGCTGCTGGCCAAATTCATAACAGATCAGAGAGTGAGCTGAGGCTTTTCCTGGGCTAGAGGCAAATTGATAGAGTCTCCAGACAAAGAAAATTCCTGCTGGAAGGGTAGCATTAGGTGATTGGTTAGGGTACCAAGCTGGGTGCATGTTTTCATGCTAAATCGCTTCAGTTGTGTCCTACTCTATGTGACCCTACGGACTGTAGCCCACCAGGCTACTTTGTCCATGACGATTCTGCAGATAAGAATACTGGGGTGGGTCACCATGGCCTCCTCCCCAGCCTGGGTGGGTACTTTTGTGCAATATGGGGTCAGGGAACTAGCCATTAGAGATCAGAGGGACTTTTGACAATGGTTACAATGGGGCTCAGTCAGTTTCAGAGGTGACCTTGGTTCTGGGCTCACCTCTGTGGTTTTCATACAAGGTTTCACACCTGTGATTTTGGTGTAAGACTCAAAATACAATCATATAAATAGCACTTAACATGATATAGTTCAGTAATTATTTGGGGTATCATGTATACATATATAACAAAGACTCTGGTACATATTTTTGGAAATTTCACAATATAATCTCATAATATAATCTCATAACCAAAACATTTTGATACCTATTTAGGTATTGGGATATGCAATATAAAGTATGATTTTCTTTTCGTTACTAAATTGAGGAGATGGAACACAAACATTGAAGTAAAGAGAGAGAACTTTTGTTTTTTTCCATTTATTTTTATTAGTTGAAGGCTAATTACTTCACAACATTGCAGTGGGTTTTGTCATACATTGACATGAATCAGCCATGGAATCAAAAGTGAATTTCTCAAAGCAATGAGAAATTCACTTTTGATTCTCTAATTTGTATGATTTCCTCCTATCAATAATGTTGTTAGGTGATATTTGAAGTTCAATAGACTGGGCAATTGAACAACAACAGACATGAAAATCATGTGATAGTTGAATGATATGTAAGCCATTTTCTAACTTAAGAAAACATGGGTGCTCCTTTTTGCAATACATAAAATACTGGCTGAGATTTTTGTATGTTTTTAATATATTTGATGATTAGTTGTATGATATGGATCTATCACTATTGGAGAACTTTGAGCCACTGATTTTTTTAGATGCATAATAACCTTAAAATATACCATATATTTACTTTATTGAGAATACTTCTGTCATTTAGAGCCTCATGATTTGTGCATTAATCTCAAGTTTTTTAGGTATTGTAAATTATTACAAACTAGAAATGAAAAAAGTGCCTGACCCAGAAGTCAACTGAAAATCTATATTCACTGTCTACATTTTATATACATTTAATTCATGTATTTTATACTTTACAAAGCATAAAATTTTATTTTTTATTCTTTCCAGCCTGGATATTTGAAAAGTACCTCTTAGTTGTATGAAAATGACAGCCAACATTCTGAATTTTACTCCAAGTTCTCAAGCTACACTTTTCAAATATAGTTCTTGACATCTCTCACTTTTTATAAATTTATGCTGTACATGATTTATAGCGTTAAACAAGTAAGCAGCAGGTTTTGCACTTTCTACTTTTAGCACTTTTTGAGAACTTCGTCCTTTGGAAAACTAAGTCTACTGGCTATCAAATGTATATAAATAAATATTTACAATAATGTGAAATCTGTTTCAAAATAGACGTGAAAATCAATGGGAATATACACTAAGAAGCAGTAAATTAACAGTATTAAAATAATGTTTACAGAACAAAACTCCAAAAGTGAACTCAGGAACTGAAGCTTGGCTTTACCTGAAATCATTGACTAAGGACCTAAGATCTACCAGAAATAAAAGAAGTAAAACAAAATAGAAATTATACCCTGTCTTTAACTGATATAACTCAACTCACTAGATTTGCACACCCAACAAGTATTAGAAAAAATGGTATGGTAATTTACTTCTGTAAAATTTCATGCTGAACAGACAGTGAGGAATAATAAACCACATGAGCAAATACATAGGAGGATGGAACTGCACAATCTTTTTGGATGATACCAAGTAAAGTAAATTCTACGAGTGTGTGCATTGCAAAGCGAGAGGCAAGGAAAAAGTATCAAGTACAACAATATAAAGCAAATTATGTTAAATATACGTAATGTATTTTGATTATTTATGTCAAAGTATTACTATAAAGATTAAATCACATAGTATAAAACATTTCCCTTTGATCTTTTTTGTTTTCCTTTTATTTATTTATTTTTTTTTTCATTTATTTTTATTAGTTGGAGGCTAATTACTTCACAACATTTCAGTGGGTTTTGTCATACATTGACATGAATCAGCCATGGAGTTACATGTATTCCCCATCCTGATCCCCCCTCCCACCTCCCTCTCCCTCTGGGTCTTCCCAGTGCACCAGGCCCTAGCACTTGTCTCATGCATCCCACCTGGGCTGGTGATCTGTTTCACTATAGATAATATACATGCTGTTCTTTCGAAACATCCCACCCTCACCTTCTCCCACAGAGTCCAGAAGTGTGTTCTGTACTTCTGTGTCTCTTTTTCTGTTTTGCATATAGGGTTATCATTACCATCTTTCTAAATTCCATATATATGTGTTAGTATGCTGTAATGTTCTTTATCTTTCTGGCTTACTTCACTCTGTATAATGGGCTCCAGTTTCATCCCTCTCATTAGAACTGATTCAAATGAATTCTTTTTAATGGTTGAGTAATATTCCATGGTGTATATGTACCACAGCTTCCTTATCCATTCGTCTGCTGATGGGCATCTAGGTTGCTTCCATGTCCTAGCTATTATAAACAGTGCTGCGATGAACATTGGGGTGCACGTGTCTCTTTCAGATCTGGTTTCCTCAGTGTGTATGCCCAGAAGTGGTATTAATGCAAGTAGTTTATTTTGAAGATCATCCCAAGAAACTTCAAAACAATAGAAGGCGGCTAGTGACGTAAAAAGGAGGTACACAGTCAATAATGATAGGTTACTGGGGAAATTACTCCTGTAAATTCCTGGAGCTTAATCCCACCAGAGAACAATGGTAGAAGATTTAGAAAACATGCTTTGGAGTTTTCTCAACCAACAAATAAGAAAACTAGGGATTTTTTTTGGTCAATCTTAGTTTAAGTCATGCTCAAGAAAGATTTCATTTTCTAGCATTTTTGACCTCTTGCATGCCTACTTAGAAAGCAGAGATCTGCCACCAAAGGAAGCCTTTAGGCAAAGAAATGCAGATGTTACCTTTGGAAATCAGTGCAATGAAACACAAAGGCCCAGTAGGTAGCATATGAGCCATACTCCACCAGTGCTGACTGGCTGTACCTTTTACTGTGTACATGTGTAAGGATTTGCTACACGCAGACTATTTTAGAAATAGATGACAGTCACTTATTACTTAAAGTTCCTTGTAGTCAGGAGTTTTCTGGTGTTCTCAGGTTTTGGGCTTAAGTCTCCTGCCTCTGGATTTCAGTTTTATTCTTCCTGTAGTCTCAGGACTTCTCCAACTATACAGCCCTGATAAGAAAACTTCTAGGTTAATGGCTAAAAGATTCTCCCCCGTTAGAGACACCCAGAGAGGTTCACAGAGTCACATGAAGAAGAGGAGAGGGAGGAGGGAGATAGAGATGAACAGGAGGAGAAAAAGAGGGACTCAAGAGGAGAGAGACAGATCTACACAGCTGTCTGTTCCCAGAGTGTTCTCCGTAGCCCAGTCACCTACAAAGATTCACAGAATTGGATTGGGAAGAGAAGGGGAAAGGAGGAAATAGAGGTGTTCTGAGGTAGAAAACAGAGAGTCAAGATTGGGAGAGAATAATCTTCAGTTTAAAAATAGGGCTTCTCTTCTTTTTTTTTTTTTTGTAAGGTTATGGTGTATTGGAAATGAAAATTAAGGAGTAGTAGAGGAGTACTAGAGGACTTTAAAACAAATAAGAGAAAAAGAAAAATAGAAAATAGAAGAGAAAAAGGAAAGAAAAAAAAAGAAAAAAAAAAGAAAGAAAAAGAAAAAAAAGAAAAAAAAAAGAAAGAAAAAAAAATTTTTTTTCCCCCTAATTAAAAAATCGTAAAAGTCTATGGAAATGAAAGTTAAGGAGTAATGGGGGAGTAATAGGGGATTTTAAAGGAAAATAAAAGAGAAAAAATAAAAAAGAAAAAAGAAAAAAATAAAAAATTAAAAAAAAAAAAAAGGAGAAAAAAGTAAAATTATATCTAGGAGTTTCTCTGGAGCTGTTGTAGTCAGTGTGGGTTCGGCTCAGTTTCAGATAGCTCCTCGTTCCAGCTTACGCTTCTCGATATCTACAGGCTCCTCCGGTGTAGTCAATGTTTCCTAGAGGGATTTTAATCTGTTGCACCAGTCCCTTCTGAAGCGGTTCCCTTTGTTTATTTGGCTTCTGTTTGCCGGTCTCTTCAGAGCCTCATTTCCGCCCTGACACAGGCGGGCGGAGGTGGACTCTTATTCAGGTAGCTAGTTCCGTCGCTCCGCGGGGAGGGGCTTGCGCTGCAGGGAGAGGCTGGCGCTGTGGGGACGGGCTTGTGCCGCGGGGACGGGCTGGCACTGCCGGGAGGGACCGATGCTGCCCTCTCCTTCTGCGCCGCTCAGGCTCCCGGCTGTTCTACATGGAGCGCGCCCCGCGCTGCGCGCGGTTCCAGCCCTCGGGTGTTCCACAAAAGCGCGGAACGAAAAGCTGCGCCTGCTCTCAGTGCCTTCCCCGTCAGAGCAGTCCAGGCAGCGAGGGGCTTGGTGGGCGCACTCTCCCCAGGTGTGGCGCGCCCCCTCCCTTCCGCGGTCCAAAAGCCTCCATACCTACACTGAAACCAACCACCACACAAGAGCCAATAAGTTTTAGAGCAAGACATACCACGCAAATTCTCCAGCAACGCAGGAACATAGCCCTGAACATCAACATACAGGCTGCCCAAGGTCACACTTAACACATAGACCCATCTCAAAACTCATTACTGGGCACTCCATTGCTCTCCAAAGAGAAGAAATCAAGCTCCACGCACCAGAACACTGACGCAAGCTTCCCTAACCAGGAAATCTCGACAAGCCAATCATCTAACCCCACCCACTGGGTTAATCCTCCACAACAAAAAGGAACCACAGACCTCCAGAATACAGAAAGCCCACTCCAGATACAGCAATCTAAACAAGATGAAAAGGCAAAGAAATACCCAACAGGTAAAGGAACATGAAAAATGCCCACCAAGTCAAACAAAAGAGGAGGAGATAGGGAATCTACCTGAAAAAGAATTTAGAATAATGATAATAAAAATCATCCAAAATCTTGAAAACAAAATGGAGTTACAGATAAATAGCCTGGAAACAAAGATTGAAAAGATTCAAGAACTGTTTAATAAAGACCTAGAAGAAATAAAAAAGAGTCAATTACAAATGAATAATGCAATGAATGAGATCAAAAACACTTTGGAGGGAACCAAGAGTAGAATAACGGAGGCAGAAGATAGGATAAGTGAGGTAGAAGATAAAATGGTGGAAATAAATGAAGCAGAGAGGAAAAAAGAAAAAAGGATCAAAAGAAATGAGGACAACCTCAGGGACCTCTGGGACACTGTGAAACGCCCCAACATTCGAATCATAGGAGTTCCAGAAGAAGAAGACAAAAAGAAAGGCCATGAGAAAATACTCGAGGAGATAATAGCTGAAAACTTCCCTAAAATGGGGAAGGAAATAGCCACCCACATCCAAGAAACCCAGAGAGTCCCAAACAGGATAAACCCAAGGCGAAACACCCCAAGACACATATTAATCAAATTAACAAAGATCAAACACAAAGAACAAATATTAAAAGCAGCAAGGGAAAAACAACAAATAACACACAAAGGGATTCCCATAAGGATAACAGCTGATCTATCAATAGAAACCCTCCAGGCCAGAAGGGAATGGCAGGACGTACTGAAAGTAATGAAAGAGAATAACCTACAACCTAGATTACTGTATCCAGCAAGGATCTCATTCAGATATGAAGGAGAATTCAAAAGCTTTACAGATAAGCAAAAGCTGAGAGAATTCAGCACCACCAAACCAGCTCTTCAACAAATGCTAAAGGATCTTCTCTAGACAGGAAATGCAGAAAGGTTGTATAAACGTGAACCCAAAACAACAAAGTAAATGGCAATGGGACCACACCTATCAATAATTACCCTAAATGTAAATGGGTTGAATGCCCCAACCAAAAGACAAAGATTGGCTGAATGGATACAAAAACAAGACCGCTATATATGCTGTCTACAAGAGACCCACCTCAAAACAAGAGACACATACAGACTAAAAGTGAAGGGCTGGAAAAAAATATTTCATGCAAACGGAGACCAAAAGAAAGCAGGAGTCGCAATACTCATATCAGATAAAATAGACTTTCAAATAAAGGAAGTGAAAAGAGACAAAGAAGGACACTACATAATGATCAAAGGATCAATCAAAAAAGAAGATATAACAATTATAAATATATATGCACCCAACATAGGAGCACCACAATATGTACGGCAAACGCTAACGAGTATGAAAGAGGAAATTAATAGTAACACAACAATAGTGGGAGACTTTAATACCCCCTCACAACTATGGATAGATCAACTAAACAGAAAATTAACAAGGAAACACAAACCTTAAATGACACAATGGACCAGCTAGACCTAATTGATATCTATAGGACATTTCACCCCAAAACAATCAACTTCACCTTTTTCTCAAGTGCACACGGAACATTCTCCAGAATAGATCACATCCTGGGCCATAAATCTGGTCTTGGAAAATTCAAAAAAATTGAAATCATTCCAGTTATCTTTTCTGACCACAGTGCAGTAAGATTAGATCTCAATTACAGGGAAAAAATTGTTAAAACTTCAAACATATGGAGGATAAATAACACGCTTCTGAATAACCAACAAATCATAGAAGAAATCAAAAAAGAAATCAAAATATGTATAGAAATGAATGAAAATGAAAACACAACAACCCAAAACCTATGGGACACTGTAAAAGCAGTGCTAAGGGGAAGGTTCATAGCATTACAGGCTTACATCAAGAAACAGGAAAAAAGCCAAGTAAATAACCTAACTCTACACCTAAAGCAATTAGAGAAGGAAGAAATGAAGAACCCCAGAGTTAGCAGAAGGAAAGAAATCTTAAAATTCAGGGCAGAAATAAATGCAAAAGAAACTAAAGAGACCATAGCAAAAATCAACAAAGCTAAAAGCTGGTTTTTTGAAAAAATAAACAAAATTGACAAACCATTAGCAAGACTCATTAAGAAACAAAGAGAGAAAAACCAAATTAACAAAATTAGAAATGAAAATGGAGAGATCACAACAGACAACACTGAAATACAAAGGATCATAAGAGACTACTACCAGCAGCTCTATGCCAATAAAATGGACAACTTGGATGAAATGGACAAATTCTTAGAAAAGTACAACTTTCCAAAACTGAACCAGGAAGAAATAGAAGATCTTAACAGACCCATCACAAGCAAGGAAATCGAAACTGTCATCAAAAATCTTCCAGCAAACAAAAGCCCAGGACCAGATGGCTTCACAGCTGAATTCTACCAAAAATTTAGAGAAGAGCTAACACCTATCTTACTCAAACTCTTCCAGAAAATTGCAGAAGAAGGTAAGCTTCCAAACTCATTCTATGAGGCCACCATCACCCTAATTCCAAAACCAGACAAAGATGCCACAAAAAAAGAAAACTACAGGCCAATATCACTGATGAACATAGATGCAAAAATCCTTAACAAAATTCTAGCAAACAGAATCCAACAACATATTAAAAAAATCATACACCATGACCAAGTGGGCTTTATCCCAGGAATGCAAGGATTCTTTAATATCCGCAAATCAATCAATGTAATACACCACATTAACAAATTGAAAGATAAAAACCATATGATTATCTCAATAGATGCAGAGAAAGCCTTTGACAAAATTCAACACTCATTTATGATTAAAACTTTCCAAAAAGCAGGAATAGAAGGAACATACCTCAACATAATAAAAGCTATATATGACAAACCCACAGCAAGCATCACCCTCAATGGTGAAAAATTGAAGGCATTTCCCCTGAAATCAGGAACAAGACAAGGGTGCCCACTCTCACCACTACTATTCAACATAGTGTTGGAAGTTCTGGCCACAGCAATCAGAGCAGAAAAAGAAGTAAAAGGAATCCAGATAGGAAAAGAAGAAGTAAAACTCTCACTGTTTGCAGATGACATGATCCTCTATATAGAAAACCCTAAAGACTCTACCAGAAAATTACTAGAGCTAATCAATGAATATAATAAAATTGCAGGATATAAAATTAACACACAGAAATCCCTTGCATTCCTATATACTAACAATGAAAAAACAGACAGAGAAATTAAGGAAACAATACCATTCACCATTGCAACAAAAAGAATAAAATACTTAGGAGTATATCTACCTAAAGAAACAAAGGACCTATACATAGAAAACTATAAAACACTGATGAAAGAAATCAAAGAGGACACAAACAGATGGAGAAACATACCGTGTTCATGGATTGGAAGAATCAATATTGTCAAAATGGCTATTCTACCCAAAGCAGTCTATAGATTCAATGCAATCCCTATCAAGCTACCAACGGTATTTTTCACAGAACTAGACCAAAGAATTTCACAATTTGTATGGAAATACAAAAAACCTCGAATAGCCAAAGTAATCTTGAGAAAGAAGAATGGAGCTGGAGGAATCAACCTGCCTGACTTCAGACTCTACTACAAAGCCACAGTCATCAAGACAGTATGGTACTGGCACAAAGACAGAAATATAGATCAATGGAACAGAATAGAAAGCCCAGAGATAAATCCACGAACCTATGGACACCTTATCTTTGACAAAGGAGGCAAGGATATACAATGGAAAAAAGACAACCTCTTTAACAAGTGGTGCTGGGAAAACTGGTCAACCACTTGTAAAAGAATGAAACTAGAACACTTTCTAACACCATACACAAAAATAACCTCAAAATCGATTAAAGATCTAAATGTAAGACCAGAAACTATAAAACTCCTAGAGGAGAACATAGGCAAAACACTCTCCGACATAAATCAAAGCAAGATCCTCTATGACCCACCTCCCAGAATATTGGAAATAAAAGCAAAAGTAAACAAATGGGACCTAATGAAGCTTAAAAGCTTTTGCACTACAAAGGAAACTATAAGTAAGGTGAAAAGACAGCCCTCAGATTGGGAGAAAATAATAGCAAATGAAGAAACAGACAAAGGATTAATCTAAAAAATATACAAGCAACTCCTGCAGCTCAATTCCAGAAAAATAAATGACCCAATCAAAAAATGGGCCAAAGAACTAAACAGACATTTCTCCAAAGAAGACATACAGATGGCTAACAAACACATGAAAAGACGCTCAACTTCACTCATTATTAGAGAAATGCAAATCAAAACCACAATGAGGTACCATTACACGCCATTCAGGATGGCTGCTATCCAAAAGTCTACAAGCAATAAATGCTGGAGAGGGTGTGGAGAAAAGGGAACCCTCTTACACTGTTGGTGGGAATGCAAACTAGTACAGCCGCTATGGAGAACAGTGTGGAGATTTCTTAAAAAACTGGAAATAGAACTGCCATATGACCCAGCAATCCCACTTCTGGGCATACACACTGAGGAAACCAGATCTGAAAGAGACACGTGCACCCCAATGTTCATCGCAGCACTGTTTATAATAGCCAGGACATGGAAGCAACCTAGATGCCCATCAGCAGATGAACGGATAAGGAAGCTGTGGTACATATACACCATGGAATATTACTCAGCCATTAAAAAGAATTCATTTGAACCAGTCCTAATGAGATGGATGAAGCTGGAGCCCCTTATACAGAGTGAAGTAAGCCAGAAAGATAAAGAACATTACAGCATACTAACACATATATATGGAATTTAGAAAGGTGATAACGATAACCCTATATGCAGAACAGAAAAAGAGACACAGAAGTACAGAACAGACTTTTGAACTTTGTGGGAGAATGTGAGGGTGGGATATTTCAAAAGAACAGCATATATACTATCTATGGTGAAACAGATCACTAGCCCAGGTGGGATGCACGAGACAAGTGCTCGGGCCTGGTGCACTGGGAAGACCCAGAGGAATCGGCTGGAGAGGGAGGTGGGAGGGGGGATCGGGATTGGGAATACATGTAAATCCATGGCTGATTCATATCAATGTATGACAAAACCCACTGGAAAAAAAAATAATAATAATAATAATAATAATAAAAATAGATGAATAAAGTGCAGACAAAAATAATATGGCACAACAGATATAACTGCAGATTTTTAAATATGATTTCTTAAAATTATCTTTAGTTTGAAGCTGTTATTTTATTTTTATTTTTTCACAACTATATGGAGATATTTGAGTGAACTTTGTTATGTCTTAACATGTGTACTTTATTTCCTGGTGACTGTAAGTTAGATACCAGAAAGTCGATTTAAAGTCTTCAGAAAAAGAAAAAAAAAAAAATAGTCTTACAGATATTTTTATGGTAACATCTAGTTTTTTTTTTTTTTTTACTTTTAATTGACATTATGTCTCTGTTTATCTCTTTGTAATAAAAATTTTTTCACTTATTTCCTAACTTAGTCAGTTTTCCCATCCAATATATTATAACTTTTTATTTGCATCTATTCCCTCTGCTTCTAGAGTGCTTATTCTCATATTAGTTCAAGCATTCCACATGATTACATTATTGTATGGCTCAGACAGTAAAGAATCTGCCTGACAATGCAGGAGATGCAGGAGACATGTGTCCAATCCCTGGGTCTGGAAGATTTCCTGGAGAAAGGAATGGCTACCCACTCCAGTATTCTTGCCTGAAGAATTCCATAGAGAGAGGAGCCTGGTGGGCTACAGTCCATGGAGTCACAAAGAGTCGGACATGACTGAGCAACTAATACTTATAAAGATTATACAATGGAGACAATGTACCCACTCAGGAAATAGGAGTAATGAGTTGTAAATCATATTTTTTACATCCTTTTGGAAATTTCTAATCAATTACAATTTTTAGACAATTCAGTATATTTTTCATCACACTGGAAGTAGAAAAAAAGGCCAAATGATGCTTATATTTTATATGATGAGAATGTTTTCACTGAAAATTAATCACCATTTAAATACATTTTTGCAGTTTTCAGCATGACACAGGAAGTAGAATTTTCATGTATATAAATTATATACAAATTTTTCTCTCTATATATGACTGAGCCCCTTTGCTGTCCATCTGAAGCTGTCATGGCATTGTTAATCAGGTATAATCCAACACAAAATAAAAGTTTAATGTGATTTTTTTCTAATAAACTCTAATCACAAAGTTTATAAGAGTGTATGAGTTAAAGTTTTCTGTTGCAAACAATGGAAATTTACTTAGGTTAACTTGTTTGGGAAAATAATTGGATAGAAAATATCAATTATTTTATATAATTGAGAGGGAGAATAGAGAGCAAGGATTAGCAAAACTGTACATTATGTTCTTCTATGAACCATGGATAAAAAATTACCCAACAATCCCACTAGGGAGCCTCAGCCATAAGTAATGAGCTTCTGTTTTATTTGCTTCATCACTGAATCATACATCTTAAGACTGAAAATCCCAGGAGAATGAGTCACATTGGCCTAATGTAAGTCTTTCATCCTTTGTCCAAGTAAAGGCACTAATTCCTTAGAGGAAATGAGGTTACTCCTTTCAAAATGGATACTGGGTCAGCAATAAATAGAAAAGTTCAATTACATGGAAAACAACCTTACTACCTCTGCCTAATCTCTTTTGTTTCTGTTAGGTCCCTACAGTTTCTGTCCTTTATTGTGCCCATTCTTGCATGAAATGCTCCCTTGATATCTCTAATTTTCTTGAAGAGATCTCTAGTCTTTCTCATTCTATTGTTTTCCTCTATTTCTTTGCATTGTTCATTTAATACCTTCTTACCTCCTCTTGCCATTCTTTGGACTTTGCATTCAGGGGGGTATATCTTCCCCTTTCTCCTTTGCTTTCTGCTTCTCTTCTTGGCTATTTTAAAGCCTCTTCAGACATTTAATTTGTCTTCTTGCATTTTTGTTTCCTTTGGGATGGTTTTGGTGGTTGCTTCCTGTACAGTGTTATGAACCTTCATCCATAGTTCATCAAGCACTCTTTCTACAAATTCCTGGAGATAGTGAAAGACAGGAAAGCATGGTGTGATACAGTCCTTAGCATTGCAAAGAGTCAGATACTACTGAACAACTGAACAACAACAACAATACCTGAATGTCCTAGTGAATTTCCCTACTTTCTTCAAGTTAACCCTAAATTTTGAAATAAGGAGCTCATAATCTGACCACAGTCAGCTCCAGTATTGTTTTTATTGACTGTATAGATCTTCTCCATCTTTGGCTGCAAATAACATAATCAATCTGATTTTGGTGTTTACCATATGGTGATGTCTATATGTAGAGTCATCTCTTGGAAAAGTTGTCTTGTTGGTAAAGGGTGTTGGCTATGACCAATGTGTTCTTTTGACAAGACGTTGTTAGCTTTTGCCTTCCTTCGTTTTGTACTCCAAGGCCAAACTTATCGGTTATTCCAGGTATCTCTTGAATTCCTACTTTTGCATACTATGATGAAAAGTACATGTTTTTTTGGTGTTAGTTCTAGAAGTCTTGTAGATCTTCATAGAACTAGTCAAATTCAGCTTCTTCAGCATCAGTGGTTGGTGCACAGAGGCTTGGATTACTATGCTGTTGAATGGCTTACCTTGGAAATGAACTGAAATCATTCTGTTGATTTTGAGCTTGCACCCAAATACTGCATTTCCATCTGTTTGTTTTGACTCAGGGCTACTCCATTTCTTCTGAGGGATTCTTGCTCACAGTAGTAGATATAATGGTCATCTGAATTAAATTCCCTAATTCCTGTCCATTTTAGTTCACTGATTCTTAAGATTTGATGTTCAATCTTGCCATTTCCTGCTTTGCCACCTCCAATTTACCTTGATTAAAGTAACTAATATTCCAGGTTCCTATCCAGTATTGCTCTTTACAGCATAAGATTTTACTTTCACAGCTAGACATGTCCATAGATGTGTGTCCTTTTCACTTTGGCCCAGTCTCTTCATTTTTTTCTGGAGCTATCAGTAATTGCCCTCTGATCGATACATAGCATACTGGACACCTTCGCACCTGGGGAGGCTAATCTTCCAGTCTCAAATCTTTTTGTTTTTTACACTCTCCATGGGGTTCTCTAGACTAAAATACTGAAATGGGTTGCCATTTCCTTCTCCAATGGACCACATTTTGTCAGAACTCTTCACTATGACCTGCCCATCTTGGGTGGTCCTGCAAAGCTTGTTTATAGCTTCATTGAGTTATGCCAGTCCCTTAACCATGACAAAGCTGCAATCTATGAGGGGGAAGAATATATCACAAAGCATTTAATAATAAATGACACAAATTATTTAGACCAATGGACTCTATCTCGGATACTACATCCTTAATAATAGTAATATTGATAGTAATCACCAGCATTTGATTATTACCTATTGCATTTTGTTCATGTCCAACTGTGTACCCCATGTAGAAAATTTTAAAAAAAAATAGAAGTTGAATTTCCAATATTTCAGCAAAGGTTTTGGGAAACTTTTGAGAGGACAATTGTTAATTTTAGAGAGTTGTTTAAGCCACCATGAAAATTTGAGAGCATAATTTTGGCTGAACCCAAGTCTCCTGAATTGCAGGCAGATTCTTTACCATCTGAGCCACCAGGCAGGCCCCTGTACAACAGGCAGTATATAATAAATCACTGTTATTCATACTTTCTGAAGGCTGATTGCTCAATCCATTAAAAAGCTAGATCTAGATTAATTCAAACTAAGTCAGATTGAGTCTTGTGTGTGTGTGTATGCACCCATGCAAGCTCTTGTTTATTTTGTTAGTCAAAATTTAAAACCTGTTGCAGTGGTAAGAAACAGCAGTACATTTTCTCGTGGCTTTCTGTGGAAAATCTCTACTTCAGATTCCTTATCTTTAACAAAAAAACACTTCATTTATTTGTTTTTGTCTTTATCAAAGGTCATGAAAATTAAAGTCATAAAAATACATACATATAGCATGTATATGTACAGATATAAATATATAGATATAGCTAAATATATATCTTAAAGAGCATTGTTATGGACTGTAGCAGTTTTGAAGGACAAACTTTAGCATCAAATACTATAGAAGCAAGAGCTTAGATCTTGTATATGTATTTATAATGGCCAATCTTGTATATGATATACAAATGGGCATTTCTGTATGTTTAGCATACAGCTTAAAAAAGTGACATATCTATTGTTTACTAGAATAAATGCAGCTCAAAAGTTTTTGACAAAATTCAGTCCTTTCCCACCCTTAGAGTTAATATTTATAAAGTCCATCCTATGACCACAAGAATAACTGTCTCCGTCATCTTTATAATGACAAATAGTAGGAAAAAATCAGTTTTGACTTATTGACCACTCCACTGTGAATAGTTAGGACCTGTACATGGGTAAAAAGTTTATCTTGCTAATGCCACGTGGCTCTGTGAGAGCAGGTAGGCATTTGAGGGAATCATAAATAGAAATAAGAACCAATAGTCCTTTATGCTTTTCTAAAACTATGAGCTTTAGTTAATATTTTCTTGCTCAAAACAATTTAGTGGAGACTTATTGGGGGGCTTCCTAGGTGGCACTATAGGTAAAGATTCTGCCTGTCAGTGCCAGAGATGCAAGAGATGGGGCTTGATCCTTGGCTCAGGAAGATCCCCTGGAGTAGGAAATGGTAATCCACTCCAGTATTCTTACCTGGAAAATCCCACAGACAGAGGAGCCTGGCAGACTACAGTCCATGGAGCCACAAAGAATTGAACACAACTAAACACACACACACACACACACACACACACACACACACACATTTTGTATTCTTACTTTGAAATACCAATATCAGGCTTATATATTGCCTTGCTTTTGCAAATGACACCTTAATGTGATATTAAGCATGAAGAGAATCCAAGCTAGATAACAGCAAAGATAATTAAGAAAGATTCTGATATAAGAAAAGTTCAGAATTATGTTCTTCTGTACTCAGTCATTGTTTTGGTAAATTACGGAAGGAAAAGGATAATTTCAGGGCAAGTCCAGTGTTCCAGGCATTATACCTCAATATATGTAAGCATGGATACTTAAGCTGCAATAATGCATTACTTAGGAGGGTATGTATTGATTTTATAGTTGTGCGAATGTGAGTTTGAGCGTCCTGTGGGATGCCTGGATCAAAAAGAAAATACTAATAAATAAGGTTAATCAACTTTTTTGTTCATGTCATTGATCTGTGTCCTCCCATCACTACCATAACTACAAACATAGAAGGTGATTAGGAAAAATTTAGAATTGATATCTTGATAGAGATTAAATAGGATAAAATTATTGAATGATAAGCAGTGTCTGTTAGTATAAACTTTTGGCCTTTGAGTCCAGAAACTAAACTGTCGATATGGCCAGAAATTTAAATTCTGAAGGAATATGTGGGCTATAATGGGATAATAGGAAACTTACAGAGGAAAGCAGATCCAGAGAGATATTCTGTTCATTTAGAAGAGCCTGAACTGAGAAATCCACTTACAGAACTGCAGCTGAGAATTCCAAAGCTTCCCCCTTCCCTGAGGAGGGTGGTGGGCTGTTCTTGGGCACAAAGGCAGGAAGCACAGTGTTTCAGGGATTGAATTTTTCATATCACTTGGGAATGTCCCAGTATAAAAGGTCTCCCAGTATAAAATATTGTTCAAAACAAGTTCTGTTGGAGATGACCATAAAATGACAAAGAAAAGAGAAAAGAAATTCTCATTCAAAAAAAAGAAAAAAACAAGCTTTGCAAGAACATGCTTCAAAACAAAAGATGAAAAGAAATCAGATGCCACAAAAAAAGAAAACTACAGGCCAATATCACTGATGAATATAGATGCAAAAATTAACAAAATTCTAGCAAACAGAATCCAACAACATATTAAAAAAATCATACATCATGACCAAGGGGGCTTTATCCCAGGAATGCAAGGATTCTTTAATATCCACAAATCAATCAATGTAATACACCACATTAACAAATTGAAAGATAAAAACCATATGATTATCTCAGTAGATGCAGAAAAAGCCTTTGACAAAATTCAACATCCATTTATGATTAAAACTCTCCAGAAAGCAGAAATAGAAGGAACATACCTCAACAAAATAAAAGCTATATATGACAAACCCATAGCAAGCATTAACCTCAATGGTGAAAAATTGAAAGCATTTCCCCTAAAATCAAGAACAAGACAAGGGTGCCCACTCTCACTATTCAACATAGTTTTAGAAGTTTTGACCACAGCAATCAGAGCAGAAAAAGAAATAAAAGGAATCCAGATAGGAAAAGAAGAAGTGAAACTCTCACTGCTTGCAGATGACATGACCCTCTACATAGAAAGCCCTAAAGACTCTACCAGAAAATTACTAGAGCTAATCAATGAATATAGTAAAGTTGCAGGATATAAAATTAACACACAGAAATCCCTTGCATTCCTATACACTAACAATGAGAAAACAGAAAGAGAAATTAAGGAAACAAAATCATTCACCATTGCAACAAAAAGAATATAATACTTAGAAGTATATCTACCTAAAGAGACAAAAGACTTATACATAGAAAACTATAAAACACTGATGAAAGAAATCAAAGAGGACACAAACAGATGGAGAAATATACAGTGTTCATAGATTGGAAGAATCAATATTGTCAAAATGGCTATTCTACCCAAAGCAGTCTATAGATTCAATGCAATCCCTATCAAGCTACCAACGGTATTTTTCACAGAACTAGAACAAATAATTTCACAATTTGTATGGAAATACAAAAAAACCTCGAATAGCCAAAGCAATCTTGAGAAAGAAGATTGGAACTGGAGGAATCAACCTGCCTGACTTCAGACTCTACTACAAAGCCACAGTCATCAAGACAGTATGGTACTGGCACAAAGACAGAAATATAGATTAATGGAATAAAATAGAAAGCCAAGAGATAAATCCACATACCTATGGACACCTTATCTTCAACAAAGGAGGCAAAGATATACAATGGAAAAAAGACAACCTCTTTAACAAGTGGTGCTGGGAAAACTGGTCAACCACTTGTTAAAAGAATAAAACTAGAACACTTTCTAACACCATACACAAAAATAAACTCAAAATGGATTAAAGATCTAAATGTAAGACCAGAAACTATAAAATTCCTAGAGGAGAACATAGGCAAAACACTCTCCAACATAAATCACAGCAGGATCCTCTATGACCCACCTCCAAGAATACTGGGAATAAAAACAAAAATAAACAAATGGGACCTAATGAAACTTAAAAGCTTTTGCACAACAAAGGAAACTATAAGCAACGTGAAAAGACAGCCCTCAGAATGGGAGAAAATAATAGCAAATGAAGCAACAGACAAAGGATTAATCTCAAAAATATACAAGCAACTCCGGCAGCTCAATTCCAGAAAAATAAATGACCCAATCAAAAAATGGGCCAAAGAAATAAACAGACATTTCTCCAAAGAAGACATACAGATGGCTAACAAACACATGAAAAGATGCTCAACATCACTCATTATCAGAGAAATACAAATCAAAACCACAATGAGGTACCATCACACACCAGTCAGGATGGCTGCTATCTAAAAGTCTACAAGCAATAAATGCTGGAGAGGGTGTGGAGAGAAGGGAACCTTCTTACACTGTTGGTGGAATGCAAGCTAGTACAGCCGCTATGGAGAACAGTGTGGAGATTTCTTTAAAAACTGGAAATAGAACTGCCATAAGAAAAGAAATCAGATAAATCATTTAATTATACAATGAAAATCTAGGGCATGTTAATAAAGACTAAAATTTTTTGTGAGATACATAAAGAGATCATAGAATAATAGTTTCCATAAAAGTAAAGGATGTTAAGCACCATAATTAGACAAATAGAACTCAAGAAGTAGATATAAAATGTCAAATATTAAAAAAACTTTATTGAAACAATTTAAAAAAAATACAGGTTACATTTCCTTGTTTAATCCTTCCCATAATATAGTTTTCTTATTCATGAGAGGCTGATATTGAGCCACTGAAGATTAAGTGCCATATTCAACCCTATGCAAACAAAGGAAGCCAAGGTAGACACCTAACTCAGGTATCACAAGACCAGGCAATTTTTGAAGCTTTTACCTTCTAGTGGCATAAAATTAAGTTGGATTTTTAGGACTTGATCTTATACATGCATTCTTGATATATATTTTCAGAAAATACTGACCGCAGAGTCTAGAAGATTCACGATAAAAATGGAAAC
This sequence comes from Dama dama, assembly GCF_033118175.1. Lineage (NCBI taxonomy): Eukaryota > Metazoa > Chordata > Mammalia > Artiodactyla > Cervidae > Dama > Dama dama. Next base: position 60,019,391 of record NC_083705.1, on the reverse strand, counting down.
AATTACTCATCTCTGTTCTAATAGTACCTCTGCCAAATCACCCTATGCCAAGCTTCCGAAGAGGAATAGGAATCATCTTGCGTTTTTTTTCACTTTTCAGAACTTTTTGAGCTTTTCTCTATCCCATCCATGAGGCTAAACCCCAGAGGACATGGTTGAACAAAATGGACCATCTTTTTATGAGCCCAGGAGGAAGAAAGATATTAGTAAAATAAATTTAAGTTACAGTTATAAATGTGGTAAATATTGTATAAAACACAAGTTGTAACACAATGAATTAGAGTCAACTTGGGTGACCTCTAGAAGGTTTTTAGCAGGAAGTGTTCAATCTTGACGCATTTGTGGTGAAAAAAGTAAACAAGGTTTCATAGAGAGTATATTAGGAGGTCAAATCAAAATGACATTGATTAATAGTGTCCCCAGGACTTTATTAATAATGTAGCAATTGCAGGACATACCCAGCTCCCTCAGCATGGAAAGTAGACTTATATATGCACGAAGGGCAAGAGATGATTAAACTTGTCTTGTCAGGTTAAGTTCAGAAAAGTATTACCACCCGGTACAGTTCAAATAACAGACTAAATTTCTGACACTGAGGAAAGGAATGATGCAGGGGTAAAAGTAGGGACATTAAGAACAGGTATGTGGATGGAGCTTGTTTTGAGTAAGTTCAGTATCATGATTTTTTTAATAAGAGATTTACATCATGAGTTCTCAGTAGGGAAGAATGCTATTATTAATGCAAAGGAATATTGTGCTTTTTGTTTTAAATTGTTATCCTGTTTAAAAAAAAAGTGTTAGAAGTGCAACAGTAGCATATTATATTAAATACACACACATATATAAACCAACTTAATATAAAGGGAATTCAGTAAGCCAATTTGAATAGGCAAGTGAGAGTATGAAATAGTTTCTGTTGATTTTCTTTTGAAAGAAAGTACTTTTGGAAAGGAAAATTATTGGTTTTAGAGCAATGGTTGGATGGTATCACAGACAGGAAACAGAAAATGCAGAAAGAAAGAAGGGAGACATATAATTTCATACAGTTATTATCTTTGGTTATAAATTTGCAAAGGTGGCTTTTAAGTAAAAGAAAATTGTCCATTAAAGAACAGTGTAAATGATTAGACATCTAAACAAATCTTTCCTAAAGACATTTCACAGAGATTTAAAAGGAACAAATATTATCTTAGAAAAAATTTCATGAAAAAGTGTTTTTGCCAAATATATTTCCTTTCTCCTTCATTATTGTTCTCTTGTGCTTTCTCTCTCACACCATGTCCACATACTCAGACATGCTCACACCCCAAATACACACATTCAAAATTCATATTTTATCTTTTTTTCCATAATACTCCATGCAACATTTCTTAGTACAATCTTTCCTAAGACTTATGCCTTAAAGGGCTCTTTCATACTTTTAAGCCACATCATTATTAGAAGACCTGCAATTTTCAAATAGTATAAACACTGTATTGATAAATGCACATTTTCATTAAATGAGAATCTGTAACTAATGCTTCCTAACTGAAAGTTATTTTGAAACCATTCTTGTGGGCAGAGCAATGCCTCCACTTCCAATATATCCATGACTTAATCCCCAGAGCCTGTGAATACCTTAGGTTGAATGACGATATTGGAGTAGGCTGCTAATTGGCTGACTTCAAGATTCGGTGGTCTCAGATTTGCAGTTATGGCAAGAAGAGTGTGTAATAAGGATGTTGGTGTCCCTGTGGTTCCAGCGCATTCTCACAGCCCTTCTGTCTTCCCAGAGTCCATCACAGGAAGAACAACTGGTCCAGGAACTGGCCTGGAGAGTGGAGAAGCTGAACCTAGGCCTCAAAATGCAGACATGCAGGCTTGCTTGCATGCGAGCTTACTTACTCAATTGTGTTCAAATTTTCCAATCCCATGTGCTGCAGCCTGCCAGGCTTTTCTGTCCATGGAATGCTCCAGGCAAGAATATTGGAGAGGGTTGCCATTTCCTATTTCACAAAATGAAGACACCCAGCCTGAAACAGAAAAAGGGTCTGTTAAATAGTGTTGGGGGGAAGAGGGTGGTGATGATTCAGTAGCCAGCAGGTGCTGTCAGGGCTGGAATCCTGCCTTTGCAGTAGGTTGCTAGGAGGTGAGGATAGAGGGGTCACTAATGTAACCAAGCAGGACCCTACGGGACCTTCCCCAAGCCATATCCTCTGCTTTAGCTCTTCTCTGAAGTACCCAGATGATAGTATTTGAAGTGCATTTCCTGAGTTGTTTTATAGATGTGAAAACCTCCATCAAAAGGAAAACTTTAATTACTTGATGACCACAAGCACACAGCCCGAGGCCTCCTGGAACACATGAACTGATAATCTAACCCCTGTGACACCATCCTGCTACCCCACCGTCCGTTGATCGGAGAATTGTGCAGGAGCTGACCACATACCCTGTGACCCCCTTTCCTCACCTGGCCTTTCAAAATGCTTTCCTGAAACCTTCACACTTTTCCAGCACTAGTTTCCCTGGACTCTTTGCTTGGAATCCTATAATAAATGCTGTGCTTTCCTTCACCACAACCTGGCATCAGTAGATCAGCTTTACTACACACATATAAGCAAACCCAGGTTTTGTTTGGTAACTCGACCCCTTTATTTTCCTCCAAGATAGAGGAAGCTGTGGCTGCACATTGAAGGAACCGTCCTGCCCTGTGGAGGCAGCTGATATTTTCCTTGTATGGAAGCTACAGGTCTCCATGGCTCTCAAGGTGGGTAAGGAGCAGAGAACTGGGTGATTCAGGACTGCCTGGTTTAATAGGGTTTCCCAGGTAGCACTAATAATAAATGATCTGCCTGCCATTGCAGGAGACATGAGACACAGGTTTGATCCCTGGGTTGGGAAGATCCCCTGGAGAAGGAAATGGCAACCCACTCCAGTGTTCTTGCTGGAGAATTCCATGGACAGAGGAACCTGGCTAGTGACTCAACACGCACACTTAGTTTAATGGGGTAGGAAGTGTCCAGGGAGTGAATAAAATCCAGAGCTGCAGGGCTGGCAGGAGAAAGAGTTCAGCTCAGGGAAGACTAGGGAAGCAGGGAGGGAGAAAGCCTGGGACTCTGCAACAGAGAGCTCTGGCCAGGCCTGGGGAGCCATGGGCCAGAGCCTGGCTGTGCTGGGCCAGCTTCTGGGAGGGTCAAAACTGCCTCATCTTGCTTATGCCTTGGCTTTGTCTGCTGACCAGGGCTTCTCAGGTGGCACTAGTGATAAATAATCCATCCACCATATTCTTGCCTGGAGAATCCCACGGACAAGGGAGCCTGGTGGGCTACAGTCCATGAGGTCGTAAAGAGTCAGACACAGCTGAAGCAACTTAGTATACACGCACAATGGACAGGGAGCTCCATCCCATTCCCCTAGCCCCTTGGGTGCAACACTTAGAGCAAAACAACCTGGGTTTGTAACTGGGAAGGATTTATCTTTAATTCGTCCTGGATCTGTTTCTGTGACTTTAACCTTATTTTAAGGAAATCAACTCAGAATATTCATTGGAAGGACTGAGGTTGAAGCTGAAGCTCCAATCCTTTGGCCACCTGATGCAAAGAGCTGACTCATTAGAAAAGACCCTGATGCTGGGAAAGATTGAAGGCAGGAGAAGATGGGGGTGACAGAGGATGAGATTTTGGATGTCATCACTAACTCAGTGGACATGAGTTTGAGTAAACTCCAGGAGTTAGTGAAGGACAGAGAAACCCAGTGTTGTGCAGTCCATGGGGTCACAGAGATGGACATAACTGAATAGCAACAATGGCCTTCCTCAGTGAGATAATCTGAGCCTGCCCACCTGTGAAGGACTGTAAGGAAGTAAAACTAACATATCCCCCTGCTTGAGGCTTGCATTCTAGAAGATATTTGCAGGAATTAAATGGCCTTTGTACTTTGTTTCCTCACCTCCCCCCATCTCTGATCTACAAAAGAATCTGGCATCCAGACCTCAACAAGATGGCTTATTTTGAGACACTAGTCTGCCATCTTCTCAGTCAGCTCACTTTCCAAATAAAGTCTTACTCCTTACCTCAACACCTCATCTCCTGGATTTCTTGGCCTATCATGCAGTGAGAACAGCCAGCTTGCACTTGGTAACAGATTCAAATACTGGATCTACTTTGGCAAATTAATGAGCTCACTTTGTGATTCTAACTGGAGGGAGATCATACCCACCTTATGATTTTGAGAAGTAACTCTTAATTTTACAAGGGGCTTAGAGTCGTGTGGGCAGAGTTACCTTGGCTGTTGTTATTCAGGTCTGATATTGGTACCCCTGTGTCTCACAGTAGCCCATTCAGCCCATATTGGCCACCAGAAAGAAGAGCCCAAGTATCTGTAGGTCATGCCTAAGAAGGGAGCTAAGGTCACCACGGACACTCCTGATGAAGAGGCTTGGGTCTTTTTCTTTCAGCCTCTTCACCATCTCAGGACACTCCTCTTCCATCCCCTCCTCAGTGTTTGGGGTCCAGAGACACTTGGTCAGGCAGCTGTTCAGTTAATCTGGTGCCATGGCTCTGGGGCAGGTGTGAGACCAGAATATTGAGGCACTTAGTGACTGTCAGCCAAGCGCCTGACCCCATTCGTACATTCAGAAGAGCTTCTATGATGAACTGAAGTGAATGTTCCGTGTGTGGTAGAAAGAACATTTTACTCAGTCATTAGGATTAAATTAAGTAGCCATAGACATAAGGATTACTAGGGAAGCTACATAATTGTTTGCTGGGGCTCACTTTTGAAAGGATACCCTGTCAAATGGTGTAGTGCTTTATGCCACTATGTCACCCTTCCCTAATAAAACTCTACTTTTTGATAAAAAGGAATGAAATAAAATAAAATAGAGAGATTATCATGGATTATCCTGGTGGGCCCCAAGTAATCACATTGGTTTTTAATAGTGTGGAGGGAGACAGAAGCGTTCAAGTCAGAAAAGACAGGAGGACAGGAGCAGAGGTCAGAGTGATACCCTGGGATCAGGTTCCACCCTCTCCTGTTGACTCTGAACTTGGAGGAGGAGGGCCACTAGGTCTGGAATGGATGCCATCTCTAAAAGCCGGAAAGGCCAAGAAAGGGCTTCTCCCCTAGAACTGCCAAAGTGGATCAAAACCCTGCCAACACCTGAATTTTAACCCAGTGAGTTTTCTAGCCTACAGAACTGTTCAGTTCAGTTCAGTCCAGTCCAGTCACTCAGTCGTGTCTGACTCTTTATGACCCCATGAATTGCAGCACACCAGGCCTCTCTGTCCATCACCAACTCCCGAAGTTTACTCAAACTCATGTCCATCGAGTCTGTGACACCATCCAGCCATCTCATCCTCTGTCGTCCCCTTCTCCTCCTGCCCCCAATCCCTCCCAGCATCAGGGGCTTTTCCAATGAGTCAACTCCTCGCACGAGGTGGCGAAAGAATTGGGAGTTTCAGCTTCAGCATCAGTCCTTCCAATGAACACCCAGGACTGATCTCCTTTAGGACAGAACTGTAAGATGCTGCAAAATTGGTGGTACTTTGTTGCAACAACAATAGGAAACTAGTCTAACCACCTAAGTTTTTACCATTTTACGACACTCTATTAATCAAAATTAGTTACTCAGATTTATTAGTCAAGTCTTATCTTGATGTCCTCCTTAATTTTTCACTTATTAAATCCACAGTTAAGAATAAGCAAAAGATAGACTGAAACATATTTAAAGGGACATACTCAGTATTTTAGACATTTATTCACAATGATATTTTTAGGAAAAACTTAAAAGGGTCATGTTCTTTGTCTCAAAATAGGCCAAATTTAATGACTGACTGTGTATTTTGCTTGTAGTTCTTTGAAATCATTGCAATTTTAGATAAAACTACATTTATGTAACAAGTGATTATTGGACTGGAATTACAGGAGAGCTAAAATATCACAGTAAAAAGAATAAAATATAAAAATAAACTAAACAAAACTGACACTGTGCCTGCACTTGAACAGTCTTATGAAAATTTAAATCTGTCATTATGAGAGTTTTCTATCCCACTTTTATTTTAAGATCTTAGATTTTTAAATAATATTTGTTTAACAAATATTTATTTATATAAAGATATTTATTTATAAATAAATCAATTTATTTATTTATTTGACTGCATCAGCTCTTAGCTGAGACACATCGGATCTTTTCTCAGTTGCAGCATGTAAACTCTGAATTGTAGCATGTGGGTTCTAGTTTACTTACCATTGATCTAACCTATCCTCCCTGGACTGAGAATGTGGGGTCTTAGCTACTGGACTGCCAGGGAAGTTCCCAATCTTAGATCTGAAATTAAAATAAACATCATCACTGATATGGTCATCGTTCAGAGCCACAGGCCCCACTCTCTAGGTCCAAGGTGCCTTCTCCACACCCTGTGTCCTCTTGTCCTTATCAGAGTTTGTTATACATTTTCCATTCATTTATTTCATCAAATGTTGCACTTGACTTAATATTCCCACAAATCTGATCATGTATATACTTTTGTGTCCTCTGTGCTAGAAATAAATCACTAGTGAAACTCAACTAAATTCGGTCTTAGGTCTTTCATCAGAAGCTTCAAGTTACTGTCAAGCAGCTTCAGGTTTATTCTGTGGTTTCTTTCAGAGAATGGCAGGAGGTGTGTGCCTGGGGAGTTGGTGAACAGGACTCAAATTAATACCTAAATAAATTACTCTACCACAAGTGAAATACATGATATTAAGAAAATCAGATACTTTTAGCGATAAAACTGGGCCTTGGTGAATATCTGATATTTGCCAAGAATAATAAAATTCCCTCAGCCTTTGAGAGATCAGATCTGTTATAAACAAAGACATGATATGAATAGTTTATGCAATAGTGTTAACTTGCTACCTGTGAAACTTTGTAATCTAAACATCTGAAATTGATTTTTTCTTTTACAATAAAATGATTACACATTTGATCAGATAATCTACAAAAATCAATTTTATAAATATGAGAATATGTGAATGAGCCTTGTATTTAGAGAAATTAATATTAAGCGTGTTAATTATTGTGGTAGCCAACCTCTATAGTGATTGCCGGATGATCACCATGCCCTGAATTTGTGTCCTTGTGTAATATCTACCCCATGAGTATAGGCAGATATTATTAGGCTTATTTGACTTATTATTAGACTTATTAGACTTATTTGACTAACTTTTAATAAAATAGAATACCATGGAAATGATAGAATGCCATTGCTGAAACCAAATTTTTTTAAAAGACTGTAGCTTTTGTCTTGGGAACACTCTCATTTGTATAGAAAGAGAGAATGGAGAATGGGCAAGAGGGAGTATTTAAAGATATAAATGATGGATAGTTTCCCAGATTTTTATACACAGACTAATTTTGGGTAGCATTGAAAATATAGTCACATCTAGACACAAGTTAATGAAATTGCAGTTGTTGGAAAGAAAAACATAATTTTAAGTTTGAAAATTAAAGAAAAAGTTGAAACAAAAGAAACTGTATCAACCTAAAAATATCAGAGAAAGGAAGAGAACATTGGTGAATGCAAAATTTAAAAATAAAGAAAATTCTAAGTAAATCAAACAACAGCATGAATGTAATATTGTCTATTATAAATATACATTAGATGCAGGTTTGTCCAGTGACTCAGCAGTAAATAAACTGTCTGCAATGCAGGAGAGGCAGGAGACACTGGTTCGATCCTTGGGTTGGGAATATCCCCCAGTGGAGGGGGTGGCATTCCACTCCAGTACTCTGGCCACAAAATCCCATGGACAGAGGAGCTCAGTGGACTCTGGTCCCTGGGGTTGCAAAGACTCAGACACAATGGAAGTCACTGAGCATGCATGTGCATGTACAGACATATGTATGCATGTGTCTTTGTCTAATCTAGGCAGAGAATCTAAGAGTGATTTACACATTTATGTGTCCAGTTCAGTTCAGTTGCTCACTTGTGTCTGACCCTTGCAACCTCATGGACTGCAGCACACCAGGCTTCCCTGTCCATCACCAATTCCCAGAGTTTGCTCAAAATCAAGTCCATCGAGTTGATGCCACCTAACCATCTCATCCTCTGTCGTCCCATTCTCCTCCTGCTTTCAATCTTTCCCAGCATCAGGGTCTTTTCCAATGAGACAGTTCTTCACATCAGGTGGCCAAAGTATTGGAGCTTCAGCTTCAGCATCAGTCCTTCCAATGAATATTCAGGACTGATTTCCTTTAGGATGGACTGGTTTGATCTCCTAGCTGTCCAAGGGACACTCAAGAGTCTTCTCCAACATCATAGTTCAAAAGCATCAATTCTTTGGCTCTCAGCTTTCTTTATGGTCCAACTCTCACATCCATACGTGACTACCAGAAAAACCATAGCTTTGACTAGACGTACCTTTCTTGGCAAAGTAATGTCTCTGCTTTTTAATATGCTATGTAGGTTTCTTACAGTTTTCTTCCAAGGAGCAGTCAGTCAGTTTAGTTGCTCAGCTGTATCTGACTCTTTGTGACCCCACGGACTGTAGTACACCAGGCTTCCCTGTCCATCAAGTGTCTTTTAATTTCATGGCTGCAGTCACCATTTGCAGTGATTTTGGAGCCCAAGAAAATAAAGTCTGTCACTGTTTCCATTGTTTCCACATGTATTTGCCACAAAGTGATGAAACCAGATGCCATGATTTTAGTTTTTGAATGTTGAGTTTTAAGCCAGATTTTTCACCCGCCTCTTTCACTTTCATCAAGAGGTTCTTTAGTTCCTCTTTGCTTTCTGCCATAAGGGTGGTGTCATCTGCATAACTGAGATTATTGATATTTCTCCCTGCAATCTTGATTCCAGCTTTTGCTTCATCCAGTCTGACATTTCGCATAATGTACTCTGCACATAAATTAAACAAGCAGAGTGACAATATACAGCCTTGATGTACTCCTTTCCCAATTTAGAACCAGTCCATGGTTCCATGTCCAGTTCTAACTGTTGCTTTATAAGAGTACCAGCTCAAATGGCTTTCTACTGAATAATTCTCTTTTACTTTAAATCATAGGATCTAAAGGAAAGTAGCTCAGGATGTTTTATATCATGAGAAATCTTTCTTTTTCCATATTTTTCTCTCACAGTCTTTTTCTTTCTTGGGCATTCTTTAATTTCTTACCCAGTCTCATTTGTTGGTATTCTCTCTCTTTCTATTACTCTACACAAATACACCCACACACTTACGCACAGATAAATTTAGAAGCACATATTTAGTATTTCAGACATTTCTTTACAATGGTAGTTTTTAGTAAAAGCCTATAAGGGTCATGATCTTTTAATCCTGATTTTAAAAATTAAAGATAGAGAACTACAAATTTAGCAAAATAAAAGTCAAATAAAAATCAATCTTTGGAATATATAAATCCTATATAGAATAATAAAGATCATTTATATTTTATTTATTATTTTATTAATAACAATCATAATATTAAGAAAATCAGATATTTTTAGTGATACAAGTGTGCCTTGTATAATATCATGATATTATTATTTATTTGTATTAATTTTAAAAATTATTTAAAAGAATTTATAACCTATATTGAAACAATATTTCACCTATATTAAGATAACCTATTTATTGTACAACTAATAAAAATCTCCAATGATTTTAGTTAATGCTAAAACATATTGAATAAATTTCAAAATCCACAACTATAAACAACAAACAAGGGAACAAATCAAAAGACTAATAATAGAAGCTACTTCCTTAAGGTGAGAAAATATAATTGTCCCAAAATAACAACAAATGCTCCTCCTCGTGATGAAATGCTAGTAACATTACCTTTGAAAGTGAGAATAAATAAACTTGCTTATGATCATCACCCCGTTTTCTTTTGTTAAATTTACCCTACGTAAGGACCAATACATAAAAGTAGGGACTGTGGTAATAATGTTTAAGAAATATTAGTTTTTACAGAAATAGAGATCCAGATATAGAAAACAAACGTGTGGATACCAAAGGGGTAAAGATGGGGAGAAGTGGGATGAACTGAGAGATGGGGATCGACCTATATAAACTACTGATACTATGTATAAAATATAGTTATCTAATGAGAACCTACTGTATAGCTCAGGGACCTGTACTCAGTGCTCTGTGATGATCCAAATGGAATAGAAATTTTTTTAAAAAAGGAGATATATGTATACATAGAGCTGATTCACCTTGCTGTATAGTAGAAACTAACACAACAGTGTAAACTATGTATGCTTCAATAAAAACTACTTTTTAAAAAAGAAACATTTGTTTTCAAATATATCAGAAAATGCAATTAGAGGACAACCTGAATGGATTGTTCCACTGAAAGTAGCAACTTAAAAATTAGAATACCTAGATGTGATTCCAAAAAGAAATGATAAGGATTTTTATGAAGGCAATTGTAGTTCTTCAATGTAAGTGGTAATCTTGTGTGTTTGCACATGTGTGTGTACGTGTGTGCGTGTGTATGTGTGTAGAGCTGGGAGAGAGAGAGAGAAAACACCAACAATTTGATTGAGAAAGAAAATTAAAGAAAGTCCAAGAAAGAAAAATATTGCAAGAGAAAGATGTGTACAAAGAAAAAAGAAGACAGAGAAGAGAGCGAGAGAGAACGTGAAAGAAAGGGGTGGAAGGAAAGTGGGTAGGCAGTATTATGAAAAAATGGCAGGGAAGGTTCAAGACTGGACAGATTCTGAAAATAAGATCTCTTCAATTGATAGAAGAGTTTTATATATTATTTGCAATAATATTCTGAATTTTTCAAATTTTGATATGGGTGCATCAATTTTTACAATTTAGAGACTTGAAAATTTTGTCAAATGCATTAAAGAGTAGTTATATAAAATAAAATAAAAATAAATAAAACACAGCATAAGCATAAGTTGAAAGACCTGAGTAGTGAGACTTATTTTAGTACATACATGACAGGAAATCAGAAGATTGTAGGAATTTATAGGATGTGGTGTTTACTTAGACAAACATTTTCTGAATGGTGGGCCAGGTTTTACTCTAGTTACATATTTAACTTACATAAGGAGGCAGAGGTGGAAATGAATTTTCCTGGGTGGGTGTTTTCACCCAGAGCTAAAGACATTATTAAGCATAAACACATAAATACAGCTTCTCATCTGAAGCATCAGTTGGAGTTAATTTGGTTTATGACCATGCTTTAGAGAAATGACAGTCTTCAAATAGAGATTAGATGCACCATAATGAGTAATTTAATACTTTCTAGGAGGACTTGAGTCCCCATTTGTATCACAGGCAGGTTCTGTTTTCTAAGTTGTATGCAAGATTTTTGTAAACAAGTTACTCCCACCCAGCTGGGTTATTTATAGGTACTTCAGTGCTATGAAGGAAAGGGTATGTCTCTTCTCTAACTTCTCATAAAATGATTTCACATTGCTATACATATTAATAAATCTTCTAAACTTTGTGGAATAATTCTAAACCTCAGAAAATATACATGTCTGAAATTATCACTGAGCAAAGCTATTCAATACTGACTTTGAAGGAAGAGGAATAAGATCAGTTCTTATATTTCAAAACATTCAAAATGCTTGATGTCGAAGAATAACATCTATTTGAGAAAATCCTGGTGGGGGTGCTATTGGACTTGTCTCTCCATTGCCTCTCTTCATTCATATGCATTTGTAGGGCCTATTTAATCTGTGCTCCACATTCTTTAAAGTACTTGTGTTAATGTGCCTTCATGAGAAATCGATCCCTTATGACATATTCTTAACAGCTTTTGACAAAACAGGAAAACAAAACTAGCCAGACAATGATGACCTCTGAATGAGTTTCAAAGGTAAGGAGAAAAGTGGGGAAAAAAAGTGGAGGGAAAGTGAGCAGTGGAAATCACTTTAGAAATTTTATGTTTGAAATATCCAGAGGGTATTGGAAATGTCACAGACAAAGAAGCCCTGTGACTCATTAGAGGGATCTGCTTGGAGTTCATGATTCAGTGTCAGCACATGTGAGTCATTGTTTTCCACTTTGTTTATTGGCTCCAAAATAACATATTGTGGGTCATTGTGAGGATGATTAAGATATTTTACACATGGCAAATTAAAGGAACTACTAATTTAAAACCACTGAAAAGGGAATCATAGTGTATTACAGAGATTGTTGCATTTTGAGATGCAAGGCCTAACAGAGAAAATTAATGTCAAAATCCTCCATTCTGATTTTTATTATTATTTAGAAAATCATTCTTCACTCTGTTGAATAAGAAAAGGCAAACTTTAAAAAAAAATACTTTAAGTCCTCAGATATTGTTCAGGTTTGAATCCATGTTTCCACCTGAACCTTTAGGCTCTGAGTTCTGTGAAACACTACTCTTCTGCAAATGCCTGTACTGAAAATGAATCCTCTCCTCTTTTTCATTTTGGTTTCTTAGAGCAAATGCTACAGGGAAGAGGGAGAGAAAAAGTCAGGAGAGTGACGAGTGTGGAAGGAGCCTAATGAAGGACCACAGAGGGTGGGAAGAGAGGTTAGCACTGAAATGAGAGGCAGGAGCAATTTGCCCCATTGCACTTGGCCTGAGGACAATCTTGCTAATTTTTCTTGTGACCAAGCAAATAGTTAGAAATGGACATGGAATAACAGACTGATTCCAAATTGGGAAAGGAGTACATCAAGGCTGTATATTGTCACCCTGCTTATTTAACTTATATGCAGAGTACATCATGAGAAATTCTGGACTGGATAAAGCACGAGCTAGAATAAAAATTGACGCGAGAAATATCAGTAACTTCAGATATGCAGATAACACGACTGCTAGGGCAGAAAGTGAAGAAGAACTAAAGAGCGTCTTGATGAAAGTGAAAGAGGAGGGTGAAAAAGTTGGCCTAAAACTCAACATTCAGAAAGCTAAGATCATGGCATCTGGTCCCATCACTTCATGGCAAATAGATGGGGAAAAAGTGGAAATAGTGAGAGACTTTATTTTGGGGGACTCCAAAATCACTGCAGATGGTGACTGCAGCCACAAATTTAAAAGACGCTTGTTCCTTGGAAGGAAAGCTATGACCAACATAGACAGCATATTAAAAAGCAGAGACATTACTTTGCCAACAAAGGCCTGTCTAGTCAAGGCTATGGTTTCTCCAGTAGTCATGTATGGATATGAGAGATGGACTATAAAGAAAACTGAGCACCAAAGAATTGATGCTTTTGAACTGTGGTGTTCAAAAGAAGACTTTTGAGAGACCCTTGGATAGCAAGGAGATCCAACCAGTCCATCCTAAAGGAAATCAGTCCTGAATATTCATTGGAAGGACTGATAGTGAAGCTGAAACTCCAATACTTTGGCTACCTGATGAGAAGAACTGACTCCTTGAGAAAGACTCTGATGCTGGAAAAGATTGAAGGCGGAAGGAGAAGGGGACGACAGAGGATGAGATGGCTAGATGGCATCACCGACTCAATGGACACGAGTTTGAGTAAACTCCGGTAGTTGGTGATGGACAGGGAAGTCTGGGTGCTGCAGTCCAGGGGGTCGAAAGAGTTGGACACGACTGAGCAACTGAACTGAACTGAACTGAACTGAAGCAAACTGACAGTGTGTTTGCCATGGGGACCCAGGTTTTTACTATGTATAGTGTTCAAAAATACACAGCCATTATTAAAAGTGATAAAGAGAAACTTAAAAAATTTTCTGTATATGTAGTCTACTTGGAGAAACTGAAAATAATAACACCACCTCTAAATTGAATATAAGTAAAATTGAGTCTTGGTTGTTCTTTAGTCACTAAGTCCTGTTCAACTCTTTGTGACCCCATGGACTGTAGCCCACACAATTGATCTTGTGAAGATCATAAAACATATAATGGCATATTTGATGTGATAAATATAAAGAGCTGACAGAAAGTGAAGTTATGCAACTCTAGTTTATACCTCCATTTTTAAGTCAAGGAAATCAACCCTGAATACTAACTGGAAAGACTGATGATGAAAACTCCAATGCTTTGGCCACCTGATACAAATGGCTGACTCATTGGCCAAGTCCTCATGCTGGGAAAGACTGAAGGCAGGAAGAGATGGGGATGGCAGAGGATAAGATGTTTGGATGGCATCACGGATTAAATGGACATAAACCTGGTTGAACAAACCCTGGGAGAAAGTGAGGGACTGGGAGGCCTGGCATGCTGCAGTCCACAGGGTGGCAAAGAGTTAGACATGACTTAGCAACTGAACAACAAGAAGTAAGAAAAATGATATTCCATGTATAAAAGAAATAAATAAATGCAATGTAGATGATGGAACCACAGCTTATGGCCACCTGTGTTTTATTTGTGTATGTGTGTGTCACTGCATTTGGTCTGCTTCTCTTTAGAATGGATTGTACAGGACTCATTGGTAAAGACCCTGCAGTGATTTTGGAGACCTAGAAAATAAAATCTTTCACTGTTTCCCCTTTTACCATCTGTTTGTCATGAAATAATGGGACCAGATGCCATGATCTTAGTTTTCTGAATGTTGAGGTTCAAGCCAGCATTTTCACTCTCTTCTTTCCATCCTCATCAAGAAGCTCTTCAGTTCCTCTTCATCTTTTGTCATTAGAGTGGTATCATCTGCATATCTCTGTTTATTGATATTTTTCCTGGTAATCTTGATTTGAGCTAGTGATTCATCCAGCCTGACATTTTGCATAATGTACTCTGAATATAAGCTAAATAAACAGGGTGACAATATACAGCCTTGTTAAGCTCTTTTCCAATTTTGAACCAGTTAGTTTTTCCATGTCCAGTTCAAACTGTTGCTGGAAATTTACCAATTTTTAAAAACATAGTTAAGATAACTTTATAGTCTTATAATAAAGGCTAAATAATGAAGAATATTTTTTCATTAAATATTAAGCAAATTAAAAATTATTTCAATAGTAATAAAAAGTTTTTTTTAAAAAGATACAGTATGAAGAATTCAAAATTAGATTCTAGGTTGCATGTAGATTTAGTTTATAACACGATGGTATTATATTTCTATTAGAATAGTACTTTTGCTGAAAAAAAGGGTACACATCTGAAAAAAAGTGTTTAAAATTTTATTTCATATTGGAGAGAGACGAATGCAAATTGTATGAATGGCTAAACACTTTAAAAAGAATCAAAGGTAAAAATTAAATGTTAAATGAAATAAAAGCATGCATTCAGTTCAGTTCAGTTGCTGTCATGTCCAACTCTTTGCAACCCCATGAATCGCAGCGCACCAGGCCTCCCTGTCCATCACCAACACCTGGAACTTACTCATACTCATGCCCATCGAGTCGGTGATGCCAGCCAGCCATCTCATCCTTTGTCGTCCCCTTCTCCTCCTGCCCCCAATCCTTCCAAGCATCAAGGTCTTTCCCAATGAGTCAACTCTTCGCATGAGGTAGCCAAAGTATTGGAGTTTCAGCTTCAGCATCAGTCCTTCCAATGAACATCCAGGACTGATCTCCTCTAGGATGGACTGGTTGGATCTCCTTGCAGTCCAAGGGACTTTCAAAAGTCTTCTCCAACACCACAGTTCAAAAGCATCAATTTTTCAGCAGTCAGCTTTTCTCAAAGTCCAATTCTCACATCCATACATGACCACTGGAAAAACCATAGCCTTGACTAGATGGACCTTTGTTGACAAAGTAATGTCTCTGCTTTTTAATATGCTGTCTATTAGGGGATGTAAAATTTAGAAATAGAATAAACTCAGACACAATAAAATACATATTTGACTTTATAAAATACATATTTGACTATATAAAATTTGACTAAATACAAATTATACTATATGTAGCTTCAAAGAAAGGTGATTAGCAAATATTTAATAGAAATAAAAAAATTGATAATTTATATTGTCCAAACACCTACTATGAATAAGAGAAAAGATAAAAATGGCAAAGCATTTAAATATCCAAGGTAATCCCCAAGCTCCCAGTAGACCACAGAAAAATTAGCCAATATTAGAGGTTTCCCTTGTGTCTCAGATGGTAAAGAAACTGCCTGTAATGCAGGGAGCTGGGTTTGATCCTTTGGCTGGAAAGATCCCTTGGAGAAGGGACTGGCTACCCACTCTAGTAGTCTTGTCTGAAAAACTCCGTGGAGAAAGAATCCTGGCAGGCTATAGTCCATTTGTTGCAAAGAGTCAGACATGACTGAGAGACTAACACTCAATATTAGAGGCTGTCAAAGAAATTAAGTAAAACAAAAAATGTAATAGACTTTTTATCATTTGAAAAAATTGAATAAACATCAGCAGTTTTTGCAAGAATATTAGGAAAGCAGCATTCTCACATACTGCTATTAGAACTGTGGATTGGTAAATTAGTTCTTTAAAGCAATCTGATGATAGCTATTAAGCTTAAAGTATAAATCCTTTGCTTGTTTCCCAGGTGGTGCAGTTGGTAAAGAATCTGCCTGCCAATGTAGGAGATGCAAGAGACTCGGGTTTGATCCCTGGGTTGGGAAGATCCCATGGAGTAGGAAATGGCAAACTACTCCATTATTTCTGCCTGGAAAATTAACATGAGCAGAGGAGCCTGGCAGGCTACAGTCCATGGGGTCACAAAGAGTCAGACACAACTGAAGTGACTGAGCACATGTAAATCCATTACTCAAAAATCCCACTTTATACAAGAATCTAAAGATATTAAAATATCACTGTGTAAAAAATATACAGTGGTTATTTTGGCATCTTTTGTAGCATCAGAAACCCAGGAACTTTTGGAATATCCATCAACAAGAAGTAGTTAAGTAAACTGGGGTCCTTCTGAAGCATTTTCATGATGTTTTATTAAGTGAGAAATATAAGAAAAAATAATGTAGAATGATACTATGTTCATTTCCAAATCTCCATTTACAGAGAACTGTTGAAATTGCTTATGAAAAATATAATGGCTTGAGTGGGGGAGAGTGTAAATTATGAAAGATGATAATTTTGGTGGTTCAGTGGTAAAGACTCTGCCTGCCAATGCAGGGGACGTGGGTTCAATCCCTGATCCAGGAAGATCCCACATGTTAAGGAGCAAATAAAGCTGGGTGCCACAGCTATTGAGCCTGTGCTCTAGAGCCCAAGAGCCACATCTACTGAGCCCAAGTACTGCATCTACTAAAGCCCACGCACCCTAGGGCCTGCGCTTCACAACAAGAGAAATCACCGCAATAAGAAGCCTGCACACTGCAACTAGAGAGTAGCCCCCACTTCCTGCAACTGGAGAAAAGCTCGAGCAGCAATGAAGACCCAGTATAGCTAGAAACAAATAAGTAATAAAAATAAAATTTTAAAAATTTAATAAGAGATAATAGAGTAATTGATTGCCTATCATTATGAAGTTCCAATAAATGTTAAAAATGCAATAATTTTATGAAAGTATTATAAATATAGAAACAATGTGTACTGAACATTGTCATTGACAAACAAAATGGTTGACCACACAGAATGAAACTCTACATCATTTTCTGAATGCATTTCTGCTATTTCAAAGCAGTTTTGTATAATAGGATCAAAAGTAAGTAATAACTGTGAAATGCAAAGTGTGATGTGTTTCTGTCTTCAAGAAGGATGGAAGGGTTCCATTATAGCCTCTCAACACTTAAATGCCATGAAGGCAACTGTAGACAGGAAACCACATCTATTAATTATCCAAACCTTGAAGAGGTAGCTAATATTCTGTGAAACTTACTAATCCATTATGTTAATAAAATACAGAAATACAGGGATAAAATTTTCACAGGGAAGTTTTGAATTGGTTTAATATTGGAATGTGATATTACAGGACTGCTTCCCAGGTGGCACTAGTGGTAAAGAACCTGTCTGCCAATGCAGGAGATATAAGAGATGTGGGTTTGATCCCTGGGTTGGAAAGATCTCTCAGAGAAGGGCATGACAACCCACTACAGTGTTCTTGCTGGGAATCCCATGGGCAGAGGAACCTGGCAGGCTACAGTCCATAGTGTTGCAAAGAGCTGGAAACAACTGAAGCAACTTATCATACACACATCATGCAATACTGGAAGGTGACATTACAGGATTGGAGTGATGGATGAATACTGTAGGGAAGATGGAGAGAGTTAGAACTGGAGGTTGTGGGTCCACACAAAGTAGGTTTGCTCAGAGTGGATACTTGTAATATAGATTTGTTGAAATCAGAGCAGTTTGTGGAAGGCACTTTTCCCAGATCATGTTTTTGCTGTCATTGGAAACCAGCTTTGGCATATCCTGAAAAATGACCCATGTCAGAGCACATCTCGCATGTCGGTTGTTACTGGAGTGTACATAGAATGAGCAGAGCAGCAAACTGCACATAGGACTCTGCCCAGTGGATTTTCCCACATCGCAATCCTCTTTCCACCTTCCTTGGCAAGCCCTTGTATCCAAATGCTTTGACTCAGAAGTTAACAAAATTTGTGAGTTTCTGCTTTGTGAGATTTCCATTTTTTAAAACTTTTATTGGTGTATGGTTACTTTTTACAACAGTATTTTAGTTTCTGCTATGCAACAACGTGAATCAGCTATATGGACACATATATCCCCTCCCTCTTAGACCTTCTTGCCACCCTCCATTCCACCCCTCTAGGTGATTGCAGAGCATGGAGCTGAGCTTCCTGTGCTAGAAAGCAGTTTCCCACTAGCTGACTGTTTTCCACATGGTGATGTATATATGTCAGTCCCAACCTCCCAACTCATCTCATCTCTTACCTTCTCCTCCATATCCACAAGTCTATTCTGTCTGTGCACGAGACTTCAATTCCCATCAAGATTTTGGCTCTCACCAGCAATAACATTTGTTGTCTTCCAGAACACGTTTCTCTTTGATTTCTAATGCTGATAACACTTTGTTTCTCAAATGTTTATGGACATTTCAATAGAAATAGAGTCAGAGACATGGGATTGAAGAGTTTGTCTTCACATTTTCACCAAGTGTTATCTTCAACTCCAGAACTGTGAGTGAATAGATTTTTGCCTTTTTTTTTTTTTCAAGCCAGCAAGTTTGTGGTAATTGTTTATAGTGACCACCAAAAATAAATAGAGGTGATAAGTTACGAATAGATAGCTTTGACTCAGACGAACAAACAGGCTTGAAAGAATGGGTTCCTATTCCTTCTAAGGGAGATTGTTAAGACAGCATTAGCTAACTAAAACAATACCAAGTGCAAACACAATCTGGACATTATCAAACAGGGCAAATTCCATTTTGTAGCAATGACAAGATGTTTCATTGCTAGAGTTGATGCTGGAATCTTGGCAAAGATAAGGACATTTTCACGTGTAGGTGTAATGTGAAATAGTATTCATGCCAGTTGCTAAGATTTCGGTTCAAGGAAAATGCTTTGGGGAGAAAGATTTATCATCTTATAAGATATCTGAATTTATTAGTCCAAATGAATTTAGAATGATTATTCTGCCTCCCGGGCTGATAATTTTCCTGCAAACAAAATCACAGCAGAGGCTTTTTCATAAGTGAATATTGACAACACAAATGCAAGTTTTAAGATGCAAGATTAAGCCCAGACAAAAAATACCACAGACTCCTGAGTCTGAGGTTATCAATTTGTATTCATACTGAAGACTGCTGCTTGACAGCTGATAGCTAGGAAGGGCAGTGAGACTACAAGACTGTGACTTCTCGTATTGACAAAAATCTGTTAATGTAGCCAGAGTACATAGGGATTGTTCAACCCATGTCTCACCTTGTTGAACTGTCTTCAGCTGAATTTTTCACATCAGCTACTGCCAATGTGTGCCTCAATCATGCATTGAATTTGTGATACTCAACGGCTTACATTTAGATCATTGCTCTTTTAGTCACTTGTGTTATTCAAATATATTTCTGGCTCTCCATCTTCTATGTGCATGGTCAGATTATACTTCCTTTCACTTCTGAAGTTTGATTTGACTAGGGGATTTGTTCTGACAAATGAAAGGTCAGCAGAAGTGCCTGGTACATTTTCCAGAAGGCACCTTGAGAAGCCTCTATTGAGTTGCCATGATTCTATCTTCCTACCTATGAAATAAAGGATGCATGGAGTGTTAGACACCCTGAGACTCGGTCCTTTAGGAACGAAGAGGTGAAGCAAAACCCCAAGCTAACCTTAAAGGAAATGTGTGAGAAAGAAAAGAATAATAGGCTATTTTTTTAATCCACTGAGACTCTGAGTTTGTTTACTGCAGTAAAATAACATAACTTATGTTTAATAATTCACACTGTCAAACATTTTAATTTTTGGTTTTAAGCTATGATTCTAGATTAATAAAATTATTTTACTTACAATCTTATAATTGCACTCAGAGAACATTCACTTCATATGCATATTCTGTTTTCAATCACATTCTATTTAATGAAATCATGGCTTATTTTTAATTATCTGTTGAATATGATTACATCTTCGTATTTTTATAGGGTCCTCAAAAATTAAAGGTGAAGCTTTGAAAATGCTTTCTTGAAATCAGTAGCACCATGCCTTTTAAAATGGTTCACATCAATTCTCCAGCTTTAATGAAAATAAAATGTTAACTTTGTTCCAAGTAGCATACCTTTAGTTGGAGGTAAGGTTCTGTAAAACTGCTTTTTATTTCATGCATTGTATCATACATTAGTGATATCAAAATAAATAACTTCTGGCTTACATTAATTTTTTTTATTTTCTCTGTCTCTGTTTCTCTCTTCATACAAACAACACACAGACACACACACAGACACACACACCCAGGAACATACGTACTCATATATACATATACATTTATACAGATGGGTTCCCATATCTGATTGAAATATCATAAAAAGGAATCATAATGATGAAGTTCATCCCCCACTTGTTCACTATTTGATGTCAGTGTATATTGTCCAGAGCGTAGAACAAGACAGAAAGAAAGGAGGAAGAAAGAGGGAGGGGAAGAGGTGAGAGATGGTGGGAGGCATGAAGAACTAGTTTGAATTCAGTCAGTTAGAGTTCAGAAAAAAAGTAGGGTGGAAAGAAGATAGCTTGAGTTTGCCCAGGAAAATTTCATTTGACACATGCACATATATTTTTTCAAAGTGTTTTACTACTTTCTTTAAGTTATTCAACTGTAGTTAGATCCAAATTACACAACCTCTTAGATGACTTTAAAGACTCAGGACTGGTGTTTTTGGTAATGTGCTATGAGAGTCAGACACGACTGAGTGACTTCACTTCACTTCACTTCATGGTGTGACAAATTGGATTTTACAAATAAATTAACCCTTTTTGATTCAGTCACATTCACACAAGTTTTGAATGAAGTGAAGGTAGAAAAAGGTTATCCTGACAAATTTCACCCTTATATAAATTCAAGCATTGCATGCAAAGGTAACCAAATAAAGGATATGGGCCAAATATTAAAAATCCTGCACAATTTCTGGATTATAAAATCATTTTGACATTTTGACCTCCATTTTTTAAAATTTACCAAACAACCAGCCAATATCTTCTGCCTCTAGCTATGTGCATGTGGGCTAAGTTGCTTCAGTTATTTTGACTCTTTGTGACCCTATGGACTATAGCCCACCAGCCAGACTCCTCTGTCTATGGGGATTTTTGAGGCAAAAATACTTGGATTGCCATGCCTTCCTCCAGGGGAATCTTCCTGACCCAAGGATCGAACTCATGTCTCTTGTCTTCTGCATTGGCAAGTCTTCTTTACCAATAGTGCCATCTGGGAATCCCTCATCTAGCAATACTATAGTGAAATAATATACACTGATTAAGTGGTAACATAAATAATGTACATTGAGTAACTGATGACTTAAAGAGATATATCTGTAACTAAACATCTGTTGGTGCTATTTTAAAACATTGAAAAACAATTGTTTTTTTAAATTCAAGAATACATAATTCTTCAGGCTGTATGGTACTGTTTTGAACTAAAAGTTACAAATAAGGTGAAACAGACAATATTATTTGTGTACTGAACTGCTAGTCTAGAATAACTGAGTGATAGTAATCACCATGGTCATACAAAAAATAAATTTTTTTAAAAAACATGAAAAATGTTCTTTTTTGAAATATCAAAACATAATATGTTATTCATCTGTAGAGGGAAATTCTGATTCTCACAAATTGAAGCTCATTTCAAATTTTGACAAATGTATGTCATACATTATGTACTTCTAAATTATTTCAAGTCATTCTTCAATCCAAATGAAATGATATGAATTTTTAAAAATCCTATTCTTGAAAAATAAAATTATCATGTTTAAATCTAAAATTTTCTATGCTAATCTTTAAAAATAAACCTTATATTTTCACTGAATAAAAGTATGATGGCACATTTACTAAATGTTATCTAAGATAGCCTCCTATTCATACTGTGATTTAAGATGCTTTACATTCAGCATGATTTCTTGAAGCGATTACACAAAGTTGCATGGATGGCTGTCTTACTCTACTTTAGAAATGTGTAGTAATTTGTTCTTTGTATACAAACAAAATTTAATTGTTTGAACTAATGCTTTGTGGTTTGCATTTACAAGGCTGATGCAAAATCTCTATTTCTCCTTTTTCAATACTCAGATTTCCAATATGACTTTGTCCATACTTAATAGATCATTGCTCATGTTTCTATTTTTCAAATTTCCTGCTTCATTTTGTTTTAGGTACATCTCTTATAGAGAAAAAAATCAGATTTCTGATGTATTCAATCTGAACTGAAATTCAATAGGTGAATTAAACACATGTAAATTTATTGAGATGACAATACATGTGTTTGATCTTAGTTCCTTTTAAACTTTCATACTATGTTCTACATTTTTATGATATTTTTAACTAATGATATTTTTCTAAATGAACATTTAAAGAAAAAGACTTTCTCAGACAAAAGAAAATTTAGAAAGCCAGAAGAATTCATTTTAAGAAGACTTGAACTAAATTATAAAAGATATTACAGACAATTCTTCAGGAAGAAAACATGTGATACCAGATAGAAGTTATTAGCCCTGAGAAGAGTCTTAAAAATGAGTAAATATAGACTACATATTTTCTTATCTTTAGGTCTATGAAAATTATCGACTGTCTAAACAAAAAGAAATAACAATGCTTTGTGTGACATGTAACATATGCAGACATAAACATGAATAAGAGTGCAATGATTGGAAGAGAAAATGAAAGTTTACAATTGTAAGCTCCTTAAGCTAAATATGAGGTGCTATATCATTTGAAGTCAGACTGTGCCAAAGAAGGGAGATTGCAAAACTCAAGAACATTGATTAAAAAAAAAAAAACAACTTGAGTAGAAAAGTCAAGCATGGTATGAAATCACACACACACACACACACACACACACACACACACACAAAGGAGAATAACGGTAAAGGGACAAGTATGTGAAATGCTGCAAAGACTTTAATTAATGTGAAGAATAAAAGTTGGTATTAAGATTTAGCAGTGAGGAAGTTATTAGCAACCTAGTTTAGAATCATTTAATGCACTAGTGGAGATAATTTTCAGAGCAGAGTGATTTGAAGAACAAATGTAAGGTAGGTATATACTACCCTTTGCAGTTCAGTTCAGTTCAGTCGCTCAGTCGTGTCCAACTCTTTGTGACCCCATGGACTGCAGCATGCCAGGCCTCCCTGTCCATCACAAATTCCCGGAGCTTACTCAAACTCATGTCCATCGAGTCGGTGATGCCATCCAGCCGTTTCATCCTCTGTCATCCCCTTTTCCTCCTGCCTCCAATCCCTCCCAGCATCAGGGTCTTTTCCAACGAGTCAACTCTTCGCATGAGGTGGCCAAAGTATTGGAGATTCAGCTTCAGTCCCTCCAATGAACACCCAGGACTGATCTCCCTTAGGATGGACTGGTTGGATCTCCTTGCAGTCCAAGGAACTCTCAAGAGTCTTCTCCAACACCATAGTTCAACCTTTTTAAGAAACTGTAAAAGCTTTAAAGGAGAAAAAAGAGACTGGGAATTACAGTGAGATGAATTGGAATAAAATAAAGTTTAATTCTTTTTGTTCTGATACGATGGAAGAGAGTAAGAAAAATGAACGGATTGAAGGTAATAAGGAAATAGAAAATACAGTATACAGAGCAGAAGCCAATCACCCTTTTGCCTCAGTGGTAAAGAATTCTCCTGCCAATGAAGGAGCTGCAGGAGATACGGGTTCAATCCCTGGGCTGGGAAGTTCCTCTGGAGGAGGACATGGCAACCACTTCAGCATTCTTGCCTGGGCAATCCTATGGATAGAGGAGCCTGGCAGGCCCCAGTCCATGATGTCACAAAGAGTCAGACATGACTGAACATCTAAGCACTAATCATGGCAGCACAAAGAGAGGGTTAATTTCATAGAAAGAGAAGCAGGCACAACTAAATGTGGATAAAAATGTGAGATTTTTGTTTGCTTCTTTTTCTTTTCTTTCTTTCTTTTTTTTTGTTGCATAGGTGTTGAAAAGATAACAGTCTTATTAGTGAGATGATGGATGGAAGTATGCATGTGAACAGGATGGTAAGTTCATACAGAAGAGCAGAATCCACCTTCTACAAAGAATGAAGGGTCCAAATTGATAACCTGGGACTTGATACATTTTTAAGAGATATCAAGGAAGATTAGAGAAAATAGGTGTATAGAAGGAGAGAGTCATTTGAGACTAAGGCAGATTGAATAAAATTCTCCTATAAAATGAATCAATATATATGAAGCTTCATTCACATATAAGTGACATGCAACTATTTTATTCCCTGGTGGCTCAGATGGTAAAGAATCTGCCTGCGATGTGGGAGACCTGGGTTTGATACCCGGGTTGGGAAGATAACCTGGAGAAGGGAATGGTAATCCACTTCAGTATTCTTGCCTGAAGAATGCAATGGACAGGATATCCTGGCAGGCTACAGTCCTCGGGGTTGCAAAGAGATGACATGACTGAGCGACTAATGCTTTTCATATATAAATAAATGCAACTATTTTATTCTCTACTTATGATACATTACCTTATTAGCCATAGCCAGCAATTATTCTCTACTTATGATACATTACCTTATTAGCCATAGCCAGCAATAAGCAGCAAAAAAGTTAGATTTTAAAACAGTAAATAATGATAACTTCATTATAACATTTATCTCAAAGGTTTGCTTCATGTGTAATAATATTACTTTAGTAATATTAAGTCTTTCACTCGGAAAAAAGTAAACAAGCTGTATCTCACAGAACTTAAGGAACAGATAGCCCTCTATGGCCACCATTTTGTAATATTCTCCTATAAACTGTAAGAAAGCGTTAAGGGAAACTATTGAAATCCTAGTTTTACTAATTGTTATCTTTGTTAGAAATATGTTACTCAAATACTCTTTACTTTCCTAACTTGTAAAGTAATATCTATGTGGCAAAGCTACTGTCAAGAAAAAAATAACTCACATAGGACTCTGGGCAAAGAATGAATTCTAAATGAAGATTAATTTTTTGCTCATTCCTTTATAGAAATAATTTAGGTTAATTTTTTTTTCTTCTTTTTACGGAACTCAGTTTCATTCTAACAATTTAGTACTGAAAATAACAACACAGAGGAGAGAAAGAGAAAACATATTAGATAGAAATGGGTCCCTTTTATCTCCCTCTGAAGTGTTCCACAACTATATTTTCTTTAATGTAATGTAATCAAAGAAATACTATTAGTGATTTGAAATTTTGGCAATGTTATTTTGTATATGAGAAGCTTCTTGGATCAAAGTATTAAATGAAGATAGTGATGCAGATTCTTTTTTTCTCTTGGCTAAAGAAAATAAGTCAGAACCATTTCTCTGCATCCGAGAAGGTCCATTGAAGACATGTATGTACACCATTAAAATAAAATCATTTACGGATTAAGTATCGCATTCTAATACCCACTTTGTAGAACTCATTAGAGCAGTTTAAATTGTTTACTTCTCATCACATCCATGCATGTCCTTAATCTTTATCCTGGGACTCCTGCTTCAGCTTTTGTTCTTTCTAGCAATATCATTAGTGGATGTCATGCTAAGATTTCTGGCAGAGTGTGACAAGGAGCAGAGCTACAAACACTTAAAGGGAGCCAGCATTTCAAAAATCAGCAAAATATCCAAAAGTAACATTCTTTGCATTTTGGCAGTACAGAATATAAGACCTAAACTTACCAAAACTCTTACAAGAATATATCATTTTGAGCACTGTATTTAAAACAAATTTTTTCTGAAACAAGTTTCCTCCTAGGTGTTCCTGTTTATCAATAGACAAATAATTAGGAGACTTAGATAATACTGGAAAAATGTGCTAGCATGTTTTCATAATTTAAAATACTAAAAAATAAGCCAATAAAAATAAAAAAAAATAAAAGCAATGACTCTAAAGATAAAAATCATTAAGTCTGCCTTTTTTTTTAAATTTATTTATTTTTTCAGTGGGTTTTGTCATACATTGACATGAATCAGCAATAGATTTACACGTATTCCCCATCCCGATCCCCCCTCCCACCTCCCTCTCCACCCGATTCCTCTGCCATATGACCCAGCAATCCCACTTCTGGGCATACACACTGAGGAAACCAGATCTGAAAGAGACACGTGCACCCCAATGTTCATCGCAGCACTGTTTATAATAGCCAGGACATGGAAGCAACCTAGATGCCCATCAGCAGATGAACGGATAAGGAAGCTGTGGTACATATACACCATGGAATATTACTCAGCCGTTAAAAAGAATTCATTTGAACCAGTTCTAATGAGATGGATGAAACTGGAGCCCATTATACAGAATGAATTAAGTCTGCTTTAATTATAGAACTGTTTTATAATTTATATTTGAATTTAATGTAATGAAGCTGAAACTCCAATATTTTGGCCACCTGATGTGAAGAGCTAACTCATTTGAAAAGACCCTGATGTTGGGAAATATTGAAGGCAGGAGGAGAAAGGGACAATAGATGAGATGGTTAGATGGCATCACCTACTCAATGGACATGAGTTTGGTTAAACTCTGGGAGTTAGTGATGGACAGGGAGGCCTGGCGTGCTGCGGTTCATGGGGTCGCAAAGAGTCAGACATGACTGGGCGACTGAACTGAACTGAACAGAACCATTTACTTTTAGAAACGTTAAATTATGCAGTTGACAAAACCTGTATTTAAGTATTGATTCTACCATTAAATAACTGTACAATATAGGTATCATTTCACCTAATTTCAATTAACTCAGTAATAGGATGTTAATATATAATTATCAATGTCATTACAAAATATGAAAAGTGTTAAATAAAGCTTTGCAAACTATAAGAATATTTACACACATTTTTGCTGTGCTATGCTCAGTCATGTCCAACTCTTTGCAGCCATATGGACTGTAAGCCTGCAGGCTCCTCTGTCCATGGAATTCTTCAGGTAAGAATTCTGGAGTGGGTTGCCATTCCTTTCTACAAGGGATCTTCCTGAACCAGAATTGTACTCAAGTCTCCTGAATTGCAGGCGGTTTCTTACTGTCTGAACCACCAGGAAAGCACCACACATATTGTTAGTAGCAATACTATTAAACATGCAACAATAGTATGCTTGCTAAAGTATATGTGGAATAAATAATACATGTCAGTCTCTAAAGCAAAAGATACCAATTCAACTAGTCAGGTAAAGGGTTATCATAGATAAACAATTAATATCAATTAATAAATCAAGCAAAAGACTTGAAATTCAAAGCAAATATCAAACCAAGTTACAAATACTGGATGTAAAGTACAAAGAAGTACATAGTGTGAGGATATTAGAATTAGGGACAAAAGTGAGAATGAGACTGGTAGAAAATCTAAGAATGGGATGAACTGTCCTCCTCTGATAAATTTTAAATTCTTCCATTTCTCTGAAAGGAGAATGAACCCAACAATGAAAGTGGAACTGAAGTGCATTTAAATAATATGGAAATAAAAGTCATGTACAGACGGATCAGTCATAGAGTCCATGTTCATACACAGACCAATAAATTGAGAGATGAGGCATTGGGGCAAGGAAAAGGAAACATTATTTGGAAATCCAGCAGATCCAAAGATGATGATGGACTACTGTCCCAAAGAATCATCTTACCCACGTTAGAATCCAGACTTCTTTTATACTAAAATGGGAGGGGGGTGGTTGGTTTCTGCAGGCTTCTTGGTGCTGGAATCCTTTGCTTTTGCATCCATCCACATAGGTCTGGTCACAATCTTGCTGTAAACCTCTGATAAGAGACAGTCACTATTTTCTATTCTGTAATGCTTGATCTTTATTTGAATGGAAAAGTGTTATGCCTTTCAAGGTTCATCAGGAGAAGCAGAGGACTGAGAGAGTACTATATGAATATTTCAGGCCAGGCAACTTTCTTTTACAAAAGGTCCAGAGTTAGCATGACTAAGCACAGAACACAAAGATTAAAGTTAAAGGAATAGATCCAATATGGTGTCAGATTTGTTCTTCTCTGTCGCAGATACTTAAAATAATAGTCAAGTTAATAGAGTGTATTTTCTTAATATTAAAATAAATCTTTATTTTTTAATTAAAGTATAATCTTTGCCAATGCCAATATTGGTTTTCCACCAAATAATATCAAAGAGTGACAACACAGAGCATCTTAATAAGAGCAGTTTGAACTTCTTAGTTTGGATGCACACCAGTAATGTAGTGAGGCTGTGGGCCTCCTTGAGGAAGAACCTGTGAATATTGATTCCCTTGTTGCTAATAAAACAGATTTGTGAATTCCTATAAACAGACCTTGAGTATTCTAAGTAGGAACCCAGAGATTAAAAAATTAGAAGACTATGGTGGTCAGTAGACCCTAGCATGTCTGTCACTAATGCCTACCTCCTGATATCCATAGTCTTGTCTATTCCCCTTGAGTCTGGACTTCTTTATAGCTAATAAAATATAGCAGAAATGACATCATGCAACTTCTGATATTAGGCTATAAAAATCCATTGTTTCATCTTGGTTTGTCTTTCTCATTGTCTTTTTTTTTTTTTTTTAATTAGTTGGAAGCTAATTACTTCACAACATTGCAGTGGGTTTTGTCATACATTGACATGAATCAGCCATGGAGTTACATGTATTCCCCATCCCGATCCCCCCTCCCACCTCCCTCTCCCTCTGGGTTTTCCCAGTGCACCAGGCCCGAGCACTTGTCTCATGCATCCCACCAGGGCTGGTGATCTGTTTCATCATAGATAATATACATGCTGTACCCTCACCTTCTCCCACAGAGTTCAAAAGTCTGTTCTGTACTTCTGTGTCTCTTTTTCTGTTTTGCATATAGGGTTATCGTTACCATCTTTCTAAATTCCATATATATGTGTTAGTATGCTGTAATGTTCTTTATCTTTCTGGCTTACTTCACTCTGTATAATGGATTGTTTGGATTGTATTTTGGATTGTTGGCCCTGGTGGGAGCTAATTGCCATGTTGCGGGATAGTTTGCTGCCATGTCGTGAACAGCCCTGTGAAGGCACCCAGGTAACAAAAGACTGAAGCCAGCCCACAGTCTTAACGGTAATCTTAATGGCAGATAATTTCCCTACAGTTAATGTCTCAGGTAGAGCCACATCAACCAACCACCAACCGCCAAAAGTATAACTACAAAACCATTAGAGACCTTGAGCCACAGGAAATCGACCAACTGATGCCTGGATTCTCACTCTCAGAAGCTGTTGCTGTCCTAAGTTGTTATAAATTGTGAGATGATTTTTTATGGAGCAATAGATAAGTAATATAACCTTCAAGTAAAACAAAGATGATTTTGATTTGTCAATTGAGGTGAAACTATGCTGATTTTCTTTTTGTTATTCTTCTTAACTTTCACTCATGAGCTCTCTGAAAAATAACTAGTGATTATGGGAACTTGTACAATGTAGGAGAGCTCTCACATCACTAGAGGACCAGAGGCTGTTCATGAGGGAAAGCAGCGACTAGAGACAAGCAGGAAAGTGTCTCCAATAAGACAGGGAAAACAATGTATGCCACACTAGAGGTTCTATGGCAGACATTATTCTCTGAGAATACATCTTGATATGCAAGAAGCATTATATACCTCTTGGCTTATCCTTACAAACTCAGATTTATTTTAAGATTATTAGGTTAAATTGATTTTTCATACCATTCATGGGGTTCTCAAGGCAAGAATGCTGAAGCAGTTTGCCATTCCCTTCTGGACAACCACAGTGGTGTGGCCACTCACCTAGAGCAAGAAATCCTGGAATGTGAAGTCAGGTGGGTCTTAAGAAGCATCACTATGGACAAAGCTAGTGGAGGTGATGAAATTACAGTTGAGTGAGTTCAAATCCTCAAAGACGATGCTGTTAAAGTGCTGAACTCAATATGTCAGCAAATTTGGAAAACTCAGCAGTGTCCACAAGACGGGAGGTCAGTTTTCATTCCAGTCTCAAAGAAGGGAAATGCCAAAGAATGTTCAAACTACCATAAAATTGCACTCATTTCATATGCCAGCAAGGTAATGCTTAAAATCCTCCAAGCTAGGCTTCAACAGTATGTGAACTGAGAACTTCCACATGTACAAGTTAGATTTAGAAAAGGCAGAGGAACCAGAAATCAGATTGTCAACATCTGCTGGATCATAGCAAAAGCAAGATAATTCTAGGAAAACAACTACTTCTGCTTCTTTGACTATGCTAAAGACTTTGACTGTGTGGATCACAAACTGTGGATAATTCTTAATGAGATGAATACCACACCACCTTACTTGCCTTCTGAGAAACCTGTATGCAGATCAAGAAACAGCAGTTAAAACGAGACATGAAAAATTGTGTGCATGCTAAGTCACTTCAGTCATGTCCAACTCTTTGCAATGGCATAGACTGTAGTCTGCCAGGCTCCTCTGTCCATGGGATTCTCCAGGCAAGAACACTGGAGTGTGTTGCCATTCCCTTCTTCAGGGAATCTTCCCAACCCAGGGATCGAGCCTGCATCTACTGCATCTCCTGTGTTGCAGGTGGATTCTTTACCACTTAGCCACTGGGGAAGGCCATGAAACCATGGACTGGTTCAAAATTGGGAAAGCAGTACATCAAGTTTGTATATTGTCACCCTGCTTATTTAATTTGTATGCAGAGTACATAATCTGAAATGTCCAGCCAGATGAATAACAAACTGGAATCAGGATTGTCAGAAGAAGTATCAATAATCTAAGACATGCAGATGACACCACTCTTATGGCAGAAAGTGAAGAAGAATCAAAGAGTCTCTTGATGAAGGTGAAAGAGGAGAGTGAAAAAGTACGCTTAAAACTCAGCATTCATAAAACTAAGATCATGGCATCTGGTCTCATCTCTTCATGGCAAATAGATGGGGAAACAGTGGAAACAGTGACAGATTTTATTTTCTTGGGTTTCAAAATCACTGCAGACTGTGACTGCAGCCATGAAATTAAAAGGTGCTTGCTCCTTGGAAGAAAAGAAAGTGAAGTCACTCAGTTGTGTATGACTCTTTGTGACCCCATGGACTGTAGCTTACCAGGCTCCTCCATCCATGGGACTTTCCAGGTAAGAATACTGGAGTGGGTTGCCATTTCCTTCTCCAGGAGATCTTCCTGACCCAGGAATTGAGCACGGGTCTCCTGCATTGTAGGCAGACGCTTTACCGTCTGAGCCACCAGAGAAGGATCTTGGAAGAAAAGCTATGACAAACTTAGACAGTGTATTAAAAAGCAAAGACATCACTTTGCCAACAAAGGTCCATATAGTCAAAGCTATTATTTATCCTTTAGTCATGTACAGATGTGAGAATTGGACCATAAAGAAGACTTAGCGCCGAAGAATGGATGCTTTTGAACTTGGTGCTGGAAAAGACTCTTGACAGTCCCTTGGGCAGGAAGAAGTTGAAACCAGTCAGTTTTGAAACTCCAATACTTTGGCTACCTGATGCAAAGAGCTGACTCCTTGGTAAAGACCCTGATGCTGGAAAGACTGGGGGCATGAGGAGAAGGGGGCAACAGAGGATGAGATGGATGGATGGCATCATTGACTCAACGGGTGAGTTTGAGCAAACTCAGGGAGATAATGAAGGACAGGGAAGTCTGGAGTGTTGCAGTCCATGGGGTCACAAAGTGTTGGATATTACTGAGTGACTGATCAGCAACAAGGTTAAGTTAATATTGCCAACCAAAATGTAAAAGTGATTCATAAAACTCTTTATCCTCAGGGTTACTTTTTTAAGTTTTCTCTTGATAACTTTTTCCAAAAATTGGCTGAAATTTTACTATTTAAATGCAATCGTAGTATCTTTCAAGAGTACTGATTCAAGTTCAAAGTATGAAATAATATAATAATCTCTTCTTGTACCATACTATGTTAATACTTTCTGCCTACTAATTATCATTATTTTCAGCTTTGTTTTGAAAAAAAAATATTGCTTTATATTACACCTGTCAAAGTGAAAAAATGTGAGAATAAGGAAATTTTAAAAATCTACATATCAGCTCTCACAGAGTTACAGAATATCAGTGTTGGATAGGCATTTCCAAGGCCACTTCTGACAAGGAACACTTATAAGATGTTGGGGAGCAATATTTCTGTATATTTTGGATAACTCTGCTGATGATCACTTCTAAGTAAGTAATGCATTCCATCGTTATAATGTTGTGATTTCCAATCACTAAAATCTTCTTTGTAATTTTTAGTTGAAAACTGCTTTTATAAAACTTGCCTATTTTCCCAAAGAGGGTAATTAGGTCTAGTCTCTTTTCTTTACTTTTGGCTTCAGATAGTTAAGATAAGACTTATTTTGAATACTTTTTCTACAAGTAAAATTGCAGTACTAGGAACTGAGAAAAATATTGTTCCCAAGAGTTGGTGACCACTGGAGATGTATCAAATTTTTATCATTACATTACACTTTCAACAATGATAAGTCTTTTCAGTTAGATAGGTTCTACTTCTCAACACACTGTTGGCACATATTAGTTCTGACAAATAAGTTTGCCAAGGTATGTTTTACATGAATCACCATTGAGAAAACTTATAGGGTTCTTGAGCATGGGCAGTTTGTTTAAAAATTATAAACATATCTCTTATAGATAACATGGTTATCACTTGAGTTCAGTCACTCAGTCATGTCTGACTCTGTGACCACATGGACTGCAGTGTGCCAGGCCTCCCAGTCCATCACCAACTCGTGAAGCTTGCTCAAACTCATGTCCATCAAGAAGGTGATGCCAACCAACCATCTCATCCTCTGTCATCCCCTTCTCCTCTTGCCATCAATCTTTCTCAGCATCAGGGTCTTTTCCAAGGAGTCAATTCTTCGTATCAGGTGGCCGAAGTATTGGAGTTTCAGCTTCAACATCAGTCCTTCCAATGAATATTCAGGACTGATTTCCTTTAGGACTGATTGGTTTGATTTCCCTGCAGTCCAACAGACTTTGAAGAGTCTTCTCCAATACCCACCATTGAAAAGCATCAATTATTTGGTGCTCAGCATTCTTTATAGTCCAACTCTCACATACATATTTGACTACTGGAAAAACCATAGCATTGACTAGATGGACATTTGTCAGTAAAGTAATATCTCTGTTTTTTAATATGCTGTCTAGATTTGTCACAGCTTTGTTTTCAAGGAGCAAGCATCTTTTAATTTCATGGCAGTCACCCTCTGCAGTGATTTTGGAGCCCAAGAAAATAAAATCTGTCACTGTTTCCCCATCCATTTGCCATGAAATGATGGGACCGGATGCCATGATCTTCGTTTTCTGAATGTTGAGCTTTAAGCCAACATTTTCACTCTCCTCTTTCACTTTCATCATGAGGCTCTTTCGTTCTTCTTCACTTTCTGCCATAAGGGTGGTGTCATCGGCTTATTGAGGTTATTGATATTTCTCCCAGCAAACTTGATTCCAGCTTGTGCTTCATCCAGCCCACCATTTCACATGATGTACTTTGTGTATAAGTTAAATAAGTAAAGTGACAATATACAGCCTTGATGTACCCCTTTCTCAATATGGAACCAGTCTATTCTATGTCCAGTTCTAACCGTACTTCTTGACCTGTGCATAGATTTCTCAGGAGGCAAGTAGGATAGTCTGGTATTCCCATCTCTTTAAGAATTTTCCACAGATATTTTTGTGATCTACACAGTCAAAGGCTTTGGCATAGTCAATAAAAGAAGTAGATATTTTTCTGTAACTCTCTTGCTTTTTCTATGATCCAACAGAGGTTGGCAATTTGATCTCTGGTTCCTCTGCCTTTTCTGAATCCAGCTTGAACATCTGGGAGTTCACAGTTCACGTACTGATATAACATGGCTATAGAGTCACACTAAAACTTGAAATCTGAGATTATGCAAATCAGTACTCAGATTAAGCTCATAATGCATCCCTGAAAGCTTTCAGCCATTAGTATTGTCATTCATAAAGGAAGAAAAATATACAGTAGAGACAAAGACAGTCTCTTCAACAAATGGTGCTGGGAAAACTGGTAAATTACGTGAAAAGAATGAAATTAGAACACCCTCTAACATCATATACAGAAAATAAACTCAAAATGGATTAAAGAACTAAACTTAAGACCAGAAAGTATGAAACTCTTAAAGGAAAACATAAGTAGAACTCTCTCTGACATAAACAACAGCAAGATTCTCCATGACTCACCTCCTAGAATAACGGAAATAAAAGCAATAATAAACAAACAGACATAACATAAAACAAACTAGCAAACATAAAACCTTTTTCACGACAAAGGAAACTGTCAGAAAGGTGAAAAGACAACTCATACAATGGAAGAAATTCATAACAAATGAAATAGCTGACAAAGAATTAATATACAAGCAGCTTATGCAGTTCAATCCCAGAAAAGAAAAATTAAAAAGTGGGCAGAAGACCTAAACAGCCATTTCTCCAAAGTAGACATACAGATAGCTAATAAAGACGTGAAAAGTTCATCACTCGTTATTAGAGGAATGTAAATAAAAACTACATGATGTATCATCTCACTCTGGCCAGAATGGCCTTCATCCAAAAGTCTATCAACAATAAGTGTTGGAGAGGGTATGGAAAAAAAGGAACCCTGTTACACCGTTGGTGGGAATGCAAAATGATATAATCACTATGGAGAACAATACGGAGATTCGCTAAAAAACTAGGAATAAAGCCACCATATGGCTCAGAAATCCCGTTACTGTGCACGTAACCTGAGAAAAGCAGAACTGAAAAAGACACATCAATGTTCATTGCATCACTATTTAAAAGAGCTAGGACATAGACGCAAGCTAGATATCCATCGACAGATGAATGGATAATGAAATTGTACATACACATAATGGAATACTACTCAGCTATAAAAAGGAAACCATTTGAGTCAATTTTACTGAGGTGGATGAACCTAGAGCCTGTTACAAAGTGAAGTAAGTCAGAAAGAGAAAGACAAATATTATATATTAATGTATATCTATGGAATATAGAAAGATAGTACTGATGATCTTTCTTGCAGGGCAGCAAAGGAGACAGTTATTTTGGACACAGTGGAAGAAGGAGAGGGTGGGATAATATGAGAGATTAGCACTGAAACATAGGTATTACCATCTGTAAAATAGATAGCCAGTGGGAGGTGACATATGACAGAGGGGACCAAAACTAGTGCTCTGTGACAACCTAAGGAGTTGGATAGGGAGAGAGGTGGGAGGGGAGCTCAAGAGGGAGGGGATATATGTATACTTAATGATGATTCATGTTCATATATGGCAAAACCGTTGCAATATTGTAAAGTAATTATCCTCTATTAAAATTTTAAACAAAATTATCATTCAAAGTATAGTTGAAAATCTTGGGTGACATCCATGCCACAGTCTGTGGCTATTTATTCAAAATTAACCCCTTTTTCTGATGATTTAAGTGTACAACCCATTCAAGTTTGAATATGCTATCTGTCTTGTTTACTTTTCATTTGAAGACCCTGAAATCATACAAGGGCAAACAAGTGCCTACCCAGAATTTCACCCTGCAAGCATATCAGATTCTTTATTCAGGTAACTTTCATTGTATCTCTTTCTTCATGTGGCAACAAAACTAGAAGCCATGCAGAATAAAATTCGATAGAGAATCATCAGATAGTATTCTTGAAAGTAAAATTACGAGGCTCTAATTGCATAGTAAGACAAGGAAGTCAGCTTGCAAATCAGTGGGGTTACTATTAAAGAGGGTGTAAATGAAGTTCTTACACATAAAAGGGAAATTGCAAATAGACTAAATAGATTTCTCTCAATTCCTTGGCCTGTGGAAAATGTCAGGGAAATTCTTACACATTGATCAGTTCCTGAAATGGGCAATTAGCAATATTATACTGATGGGTGACACGCTTTTGTCAGTAATTTATATTTCAACATGCATTAATCATTTATGTACTAAGTATGCTAAAATGCTCTTATCAAGTCATCAACTCTTTTTTGAAAATGTGTAACTCATATTATCTATTACTTGATATCAGATTTGACAACTAGAAGAAAACTCATTTAGATTATTTTTATTCCATCTCTGAGAGGTGAAATGTCATAGATGATGTGATCTGATTTCAAGATGAAAATGTAGTTCTGGAGAAATGATAAATATTATTTCATTTAGAAATGACAAATGTCACTCTTTGTCATGAATCATATGATTACTTCTTGATTCTTCAATCATTTGAATCATACACAAAATCATCATCAGTTCAGTTCAGTCACTCAGTCGTGTCCGACTCTTTGTGACCCCATGGACTGCAGCACACCAGGCTTCTCTGTACATCACCAAATCCCAGAGCTGACTCAAATTCATGTCCATTGAGTCAATGATGCCATCCAACCATCTCATCCGTTGTCGTCCCCTTCTCCTCCTGTCTTCAATCTTTCCCAGCATCAGGGTCTTTTCAAATGAGTCAGCTCTTCGCATCAGGTGTCCAAAGTATTGGAGCTTCAGCTTCAGCATCAGTCCTTCCAATGAATATTCAGATCTGATTTCTTTTAGGATAGACAGGTTTGATCTCCTTGCAGTCCAAGGGACTAGATGAAGGCACTGAATGCCATGACCTTAGTTTTTTGAATGTTGAGTTTTAAGCCAGTTTTTTCACTCTCCTATTTCACTTTCATCAAGAGGCTCTTTAGTTCTTCTTTGCTTTCTGTCATAAGGGTGGTGTCCTCTCTGTATCTGAGGTTATTGATATTTCTCCCAGCAATCTTGATTCCAGCTTGTGCTTCATCACATGATGTATTCTGCATAAAAGTTAAATAAGCAGGGTGACATTATACAGCCTTGACTTACTCCTTTCCTGATTTGGAACCAGTCTGTTGTCCCATGTCCAGCTCTAACTGTTGCTTCTTGACCTGCATACAGATTTCTCAGGAGGCAGATAAGGTGGTCTGGTATTCCCATCTCTTTAAGAATTTTCCACAGTTTGTTGTGACAAATGGTCATGCTGCTGCTGCTAAGTCACTTTAGTCGTGTCCGATTCTGTGCGACCCCATCCCTGGGATTCTCCAGGCAAGAACACTGGAATGGGTTGCCATTTCCTTCTCCAATGCATAAAAGTGAAAAGTGAAAGTGAAGTCGCTAAGTCATGTCTGACTCCGCGACCCCATGGACTGCAGTCTACCAGGCTCCTCCATCCATGGGATTTTCCAGGCAAGAGTACTGGAGTGGGGTGCCATTGCCTTCTCCGACAAATGGTCATACTTATTGGTAAAAAGAAATAAATGTCAAATTCTTTGTTCTCAATATAATTTTTATGGGATATGTATTAATTTTCATGTTTTCCAGGTAAAATGCATGTGAGATTGCAATAAAATAATCAGTGTTATTGATGGGCATGGATATGTACTGAATTTTCCTGCTGAGAGACATTTTTTTTAAAAGATTTTGTTATGTGAACCATCTTTAAATACTTTATTGAATTTGTTACAAAATTTCTTTGTTTGTTTTTTAACATTTTGGTTTCTTGGCCATGAGGCACTTGAGATTCTCTCCAACAGGGACCAAACCTACACAGAAAGACAAAGTCCCAACCACTGGATACCAGGGAATTCTTGAGAGACAATTCTTATTGGATATCTTGCATTTCTGAAAATCTTATGAAGAAACTTTGATATGAGTTTCCAGATTATTTCAAGGCTGTTTGCATAGCAGCCTTGAAATATAGAGTATCTCCTTCTGAAGCAGAGGATATATTTTTGTTTCCTGATCAAGATAACAAAATAATGCTTCTCTCCAGGGAAATAATGGGCAGGTTTGCTCCTAGTGCCCTTATAAATTGGGGATTTCTTAAACCTGGGGATCTTTCAGCTGTGACTCAATCCCATATCCTGCATTGGCAGGCGAGTTCTTTACCACTAACACCACCTGGGCAGCCCCAGCTGCAGAAATAGTTTTAAGAAATAATCTAATTAATTTTCTCTTCTAAAGCCTGAGGAATATTATTACAAGTTTTTGATAAGAAAATAATGTGACTGAAAATGTAGGAACAAATAATAAATGCTATCTTTTGATCTTATGACATCTGATGGTTTATCTTCATATCCCCTGCATTTTAAAAATAGCTCTATAAATTCAGGTAATGTACATGGAAAAGTTGTTTAATACATATCACCACCAAGGTATTCATGAGTACTTCTACAACCTACAGGGTATTTTGAAATTATTTAGTGCTATTATCAGAACTATGCTATTTCTTGAAATAAATGATATTTATAAGTGAAATGTATTCTTAAAAAACTGAAAATAGAACTACCATATGACCCAGCAATACCACTTCTGGGCATACACACCGAGGAAACCAGATCTGAAAGAGACACGTGCACCCCAATGTTCATTGCAGCACTATTTATAATAGCCAGGACATGGAAGCAACCTAGATGCCCATCAGCAGATCAATGGATAAGGAAGCTGTGGTACATATACCCCATGGAATATTACTCAGCCTTTAAAAAGAATTCATTTGAATCAGTTCCAATGAGATGAATGAAACTGGAGCCTATTATACAGAGTGAAGTAAGCCAGAAAGATAAAGAACATTACAGCATACTAACACATATATATGGAATTTAGAAAGATGGTAATGATAACCCTATATGCAAAACAGAAAAAGACACACAGAAATACAGAACAGACTTTTGGACTCTGTGGGAGAAGACGAGGGTGGGATGTTTTGAGAGAACAGCATCGAAACATGTATATTATCTATGGTGAAACAGATCACCAGCCCAGGTGGGATGCATGAGACAAGTGCTCGGGCCTGGTGCACTGGGAAGACCCAGAGGGATCGGGTGGAGAGGGAGGTGGGAGGGGGGATCGGGATGGGGAATACATGTAAATCCATGGCTGACTCATGTCAATGTATGACAAAAACCACTACAATATTGTAAAGAAATTAGCCTCCAACTAATAAAAATAAATGAAAAAAAAAGAAAATAATGAAAATAATGTTTGTTAAATAATAAACAAATGAATGATATTATAATATTACTTACTATTTTGAAATGAATGACAGTGTGAACACTATATTTTAAAACTAGTGTGATATAAGTAAAATAGCACTTGGATTTGTTTTTTAAACTTTATGTAGAAAATTTAGAAAATAAGAAAGCATTGAAAGTAAAAGATCTGTAAGTTTATACAAGCAACAAGTTAACCCTTGGAAAATAGAGGAGGGAAAAGTTATCATAAAAGAAATAAATAAAATACAAAAAATAGAATATGGAGGTAAGAGGAAAGGTAGACAAAGAAGTGGAAAAGAAAGAGTAAGGAGAAACCAAATTTATTTCTTTCAAAGGAGTAATAAGATTTTAAAACTTTAAGACAAATTCAAAAATATAGTTGAAACAAATAATTTGAGGAATATAGTGGCACTGTTGGTAAAGAACCCTGCGTACCAGCGCAGGAGACATAAAAGATGATGGTTCAATCCCTGGTCAGGAAGATCCCTGGAGGGCATGGCAACCCACTCCCATATTCACGCATAGCAAATCCTCTGGACAGAGAAGACTGGTGGGCTACAGTCCATAGGGTTGCACAGAAGTGTAATAATATGCCCAAGTTAAACTACTCATAAAGATAGCTAATAATTGTATTGAGACCTGCCTAATTTTAAATCGTATGCTTACTTATAACAGTCTTCATGATGTCGTTTTTCTTATTTTTATCCATAAGCGGTAAGCAATTCCATGTGTGTTTTCTTTTTCTGTGTGTTTAGAGATTCTACAGTCCTGATAATTACTTTTCAAATATGTTTAGGGTATTTTTCACAATGTTTTCATATTAAAATATCTACTTACAGACTCTTGTCTTACACGAGTTGAAAATACTTTTCAAATTGAAACATAAACTAGATAGTTTGATAATTTCCATTGTCAGTTAACTGCTTCTTGCTCTGAACAGTTTTTGAAAGCATTAGGGAAGCTTTACTAAGAATCAAATACAATTCTAATATCATCATTACTATACAATTTTGAGAAGCAGATAAGGTTTATGCATCTATCTGCCTCAGATGATTTTAATTTTTTGTTATGACCTAAGAATCACATTAATAATATAATATTACCTTTAGTATGTATTGATCTTTCTTTGCTTTCTGTCTGCAGGACTGGCATGAAGTTTTATGATTCAGCATAGATCCCTTACAGATATTTCTATAAAGTAAAAATCACGAATCAGGATTCTTAGGAATAGTCCATTAAAAAAATCAGGAAATCAAATGATATACAAGTAAAATAAGTGATAGGTTTTCTTTCCAGCAGACATCTTAAGCTTGGCAGTCACAGGTAAAACTGAGATATCACCACACTCCTGATGATTTCAATTATTTTCTGGCTGACAATGCCTGAGAAAAATAGCTACTCTTACTGCCTGATTCTATTACAATAGTGCAACTGTATAAGTTGAACATGTGGATTGCTTTTCTGTTTTTAGGTTAGCGGCTGTGCCAAAGAGGGGTGCATTCATATTTTCTTTTGGAATGAGATAAAGACAGTTGATTTTTACATATGCCCTTTGATGATTTGCCAGAGTGTATAAGTTCAATCATTTTTGTTCCTTTTGGAGAGGCAGGTAAGTAAAAAGTCTATCTAAAGTCATCTAAGAGATTAGAAAAAAAGTATTTGATATTTTCCAGGCTTAACTTTCCACTGTGACTTATATTTTTCATTTTCTTTCTTACAAAAAGATTCAATGATGGATATTTGGAAATACCAGCTTGAAAATAGCATTCTTATACTCCCTTTAATATGGAGATTTAAGGTTCATTTTAATGTTTTTCCTTATGGAGCTAACCCATAAGTATTTGCTGAGGAAATCTGTTAAGTACTCCCAGGGTCCACTTCTGTGATATGGTTGAATAACAGTCTACTCAGTGAGAAGTAATAGTTAGACCCTCCAGCTCTCATAAGAGGATTCAGTCAGTCCTGCAACAAATATTTATTGAATATGGACCATATGTCAGACACACCATTCAGATCACTTGGATTATATCAGCAAGTAAACAGACAAAAAATATTTGCCCTTGTGAAGCCTATCAGTAGGGTTACAGAAAGTTAAAACAAAACACAGGGTCTTGAAACACAAAAAACTTAACTTCCGGTATTTCCCAAAGCTCATATCCTCAAAAACAGCAACATAATATTCATCAAAAACATGGTAAAGAGAGATAATGTACGTTTTAATTTGCTAAAGTGAAAGTGTTAGTTACTGCATTGAGTCAGACTCTTTGCGACCCCATGGACTGTAACCTGCTAGGCTGCTCTTGTCCATGGGACTTCCCAAGCAAGAATATTGGAGTGGAGTACCATTTCCTCCATCAGGGATCTTCCTGACCCAGGGATTGAACCTGGGTCTCCTGCATTGCAGGCAGACTCTTTACCATGTGAGCTACCAGGGGGAGCCCACTAGTTTGCCAGGACCACCACAGAGGAGGTGGGTTACACATCAGAAATGAACTGTCTCACATATTTGAAATCTAGAAGCATGAGATCAAGGTAGCAGGGTTGGTTTCTTGCTGGCAAAACTATCACCCCATCTGCCTCAGCAGTCACATGGAGACAACTACGTCTCCTCACTTTGTCTTCCCTATGTGTATCTCCCTGTCCAAATCTCTCCTTCTTAGGACACCAGTCACAGTGGACTAGAGTCCACCCCAAGGACATCATTTTAATGTGACTGATTTTTCCTGCAAAAACTTTATTTCAAAATAAGTTTACATTCTGAGTTACTGAGGTTTAGAAGTTCAACATGAATTTTCTGGGATACATATAACTCATAACCATGTTGGCAGAAGAATATCTAGATTAAGGATTAAGACAAACTAGCAGGCTTGTGTGGGCTTCTCTGAGAGCTCAGTTGGTAAAGAGTCAGGCTGTGTACCTGATTTATATAAAATGCCATCTTTCACATCTTTTGCTCCAACTATAAAAAATAACTTTTGACTTTGTGTTATTATTCTATACTGAGGGATTTTAGACAAATAATATACAAATCTTTCTCATATTTACTACAACAGGTTTATGGGTTAGTTACTAATTATACAATAATGTCTAAAGATGCAACTGAGGTTCCACCTAAGACACTATTTAGATATCTAAGTATTAAGAATAATTGTGATGTTAAATATTTGACTGATTTTTTTGCTTATGAAAATATAACTTAACAGCCAGGTGATTTTTGTCCTTTAGTTTGGATTTTGGAAACTACAATTATTTAATTGATTTGATGCTGAATTTTTTTCTCATAATATATTGGCCATGCATTACCAGTTCTGTCTTTGTTCCACTGATGTCTTCTTTCATTGGTTCCTATTTGTTGAATTACTGTTAACTTGATATAGTGTATGTATTTTGCATAATGTTTTTCTCTATTTGGTAGTGCTAGTGGTAAAGAACCTGACTGCTAAAGCAGGAGACATAAGAAATGTGGGTTTTATCCCTGGGTCAGGAAGATTCCCTGGAAGAGAGCATGGCAACCCACTCCAGTGTTCTTGCCCAGAGAAGCCCGTGGACAGAGGAGCCTGGTGGGCTGTGGTCCACAGGGTCACAAAGAGCTGGCTCACGCCTGAGCTGAGGGTAGCAGAAGTGTTGGCCATGTATTACCATTTCTGTCTTTATTTCATTGATATCTTCCTTCATTGATTCTTATGTGTTGAACTGTTGTTAACTTGATATAGTATGTGTATTTTGCATAATGCTTTATCTCTATTTGGAAAAAAACGGTTTGTAAGCAATTATTCTAAATATAATCATCATTGAACTTGTCATATGAGCAATAGATAATGTTTTACTTTTATTAACATATGAGAAGAAACATGTTTTTCGTTCATACTTTAGGTCTATTATCAAAACTTTGATAAACATTTTTTATTCTATGACTTTTTCTGTGTTAAATGTTTTTTCACTCATTGCTGAAATATGCCATTTATGTTCCAAATTTTTTCATGGCTTGGTTTACTATTAATACAAATGTGTCTTTTATGAGGACTGTGCTAAAACATATTTCTCTTTCCTTTTCAATGTAGGATATCAGAAGAGTGTTGTTAATAGAAAACTACCTCCATTTAATTCACGGAACCATGTTTTCCAATAGTTTCCACCTTGCTTTATACCATTCAAGATCAATGAGACCAATTCCTCTCTCACTCAAAATCATTATAGTTGTCTACACATGTGAGTTAGAAGTATTTAAAAACATCACGACACACTATTTCTCAAACTAATGAGTACCGAGAAGGATGCAATAGATACAAGCGTTAGCTTCTACTTGTGTTCTGCTTTTTATTTTAAATGACATAAACCCAAACTCAAGATGATATAATTGCAGTCACATGAATGGACATTACTAGAGTAGACCAGAACCTAAACAATAAATTCTAACAATTATGAATATCCTAAATATCTTCTTTTGTTTAAATTAACTTTTTTTTTTTCAAATGAGAAAGTAAAATACACTGAATGTTCATTGTAAAAACAAGAATAAAGTTGTTTCTAGGACAGAAATTGTACACCTTGTCTTCCTTCTTGTTTTTCTGCA
Organism: Dama dama; assembly: GCF_033118175.1. NCBI lineage: Eukaryota > Metazoa > Chordata > Mammalia > Artiodactyla > Cervidae > Dama > Dama dama. The sequence goes on along the minus strand of NC_083705.1, from coordinate 59,975,463 downwards.
AGCAGTTTCAGTTCAGTTCAGTCGCTCAGTCATATCCAACTCTTTGGGACCCCATGGACTACAGCACATCAGGCTTCCTTGTCCATCACCATCTTCTGTAGCTTGCTTAAACTCATGTCAATCAAGGTGGTGATGCCTTCCAACCATCTTATCCTCTGGTGTCCCCATTTCCTCCTGCCTTCAGTTTTTCCCAGCATCAGGGTCTTTTCTAAGGAGTCAGTTCTTCCCATCAGGTGGCCAAAGTATTGTAGCTTCAGCTTCAGCATCAGTCCTTCCAATTAATATTCAAGACTGATTCACTTTTGAATTGACAGGTGTGATCTCCTTGCAGTCCAGGGCACTCTCAGGAGTCTTTTCCAACACCACAGTTCTAAAGCATCCATTCTTAGGATACTTAAATATTAAGCTTTATATTTCTTGCATTTATTTGTTTATATGTATTAGATTTTAAGTGTCTATGTGAATATCTATATGTGTGAATGTCTTTATTTTTTTCATAATGCTAGTAGTATAGAACTACTAATTGGTTTTTCAAGGAACAATATGGCATCTTGGTGAATAGCTCATTTCAAAATATTCAGGCAAAACTACTCTTTTTTTTCATCTGTTTCATAGTTTCACTATCTTCTTGTTTAAGAGACTTGTTTTAAATAGCGTCTATCCTGATTATGCTTTCTTAGATTTTTGATTATCATATAATCAAAACAAATATTTTTTAGGGCTCTCTTGATCTATTCACTCCAATCATTTCCTACTCAATATTGATTGTGCTTTTACTATATAATATTCTTCGCTTGGATTTCCCTGTTGAGGCTGACAGTAAAGAATCTGCCTGAAATATGAGAGACCTGGGTTTGAATGTTTGGGTCGGGAAGCTCCCTTGGAGAAGGCAATGGCTACCCACTCCAGTATTCTTGCCTAGAGAATTCCATGGGCTATAGTCCATGGGCTCACAAAGAATTGGACACAGCTGAGTGACTAACACACATGACACATACTTTCCTTATTGTTACTATTCTCTTTTCCTATTTTGTTCTTGATCTAACAAAGTGGTTTTAAAATGTCTATGCCTCCTCCATTTCTAAAATGTGATAGACTTTTTTAAAATATTTATCAGAATGTCAAATTAAATAATGATCATACCTGTCAAGAAAATATTTTAGTAACTTTTACTTCCAAATCCTCATAGAACTTTTTCAGGTGTTAATATAGTTATTATATTTGTAAACTATTTGCAAATTATTATATTTATAAGCTAAAATTATATTTTAAATTTATTCCCTTTAATTCTTAGATTTCAGTTTAAACTCAAATTGTATGATTTCATTATGTTTAACTGAAAATACTCCAGTTTTGTTCACTGAAATGTTCCTGCCTCTCTGTTAAGGTCTTTTCTGATTTACTGTTATAGTGACTAGGTTTCCACCCCCACCTCAATAATTTTCCTCACCCAGTCAGTTATGTTTTCTTGGTCCTTCCATGTATGAGATATTTTTCTTTGCCCTTCTCACATATGATAGAATAAAATACCACACATGGCATCTTTATGAAAGAGATTTTTGCTGACTGGGCAAAATTAACTGGCAGTAGAGTCTAGAGAAGGAAATTTATTGTACAGGAGAAAACAGGTTATCTAGGTATGATAAAAGAAATAAAATGAATTAAGATAGTGGATTCAGGAAAACTGGAAAAGTCAACAAAATCTTAACCAGAAAAGTGATAAGTGTAACACAATGAAATAAAGTCACAAAAGCACAAAGTAGGAGAAAAGACAGACCACCCCAGTCTCATCTTGAATTTGTTAGGTCATCTAGGGACTCAAGATTTTCAGGTAAAACCATACATGTACTCCCCACTCTTGATGGCGTATTATAAAACAAAGGAAGGGGGGCTCAAATGCATTATGCATATACTTACAGTCATTTATATTGATCTGTCATTCCATTTTCAGTTGAGAAAACTGAAGTTTGGAAATTATTTAGCAGCTATCCTAAGTTACACATGTGAATAGAGCACCAGCTATTCAAAGCAACAGTTCATTTGGAAAGGCAGAAATAAACATTGCTTTCCACAAGGTCAAATAATACAGTTTCAAATAAATGCTAACTTTCCATACTTCTGCTGAAAAGACAACATTTGATGAGAAATCTCTCAAATCACCCAGGAAGATCAGTAGCTTACTGAAGAGTTGGAAGTTGGGGAAAATACTGCTATTAAAGAAAAGTAGCAATGTGTGATATAACATCAAACAAAATATAAAAGCTTGCTTGAAACAATCTGTTTCAAAATAAGAGATGTTCATGAAACTCTGCCTCTGGCTCAAAGAATTGCTTGAGGAAAAGTGTGGTGATGAAAAGCTATGTTCTCTACTCCTTCAGTTCTGTAAGGAAGGCTCAACGAGTTCAAAAGTGAAGCGAAGCCATTCTTAACAGAGGTCTGAATCAAGGAGGATGTCATAGGTACTTGGATGCAATCCCCTATTCCCACCATCCTTTCTTCAATGAAAGTCTTTTATGGATGATACAGATTCGAGGTGAGGAGGCTGGTGAACACTGCATCAAAAGGCTTCAAACGTAATACACTTGCTAATAACGCTCCAAATCTTGCCAGCCAAAGAAGCAACTTCAGGACACTGTAATAAACACATGATTCATAACAAGTAATCATTTTCATGTAGACATGCTACTATTCTTATTTATCAGTATACATAAACCATTGAGAAGGACGTAAGATTTACGTAACTGTTTACACAACTAGTTAAACATATGTGCATGCATGTGTTTTGCTTCAGTCATCTCCGACTCTTTGCAATCCCATGGACTGTAGACCACCAGGTTCCTCTGTCCATGGAATTTTCCAAGCAAGAAAACTAATAGGTTGCCATGCCCTCCTCCAGGGGGTCTTCCCAACCCAGGGACGGAACCTGCGTCTCTTAAGGATAGTTTGATGTGATTAATGGTTAAAATAGTGAACTGTAGGGTTTAGGTCTTTAGCGGGGATTTTGGTGTAGGGAGAGCTGGCATGAAAAGTGTATGCATTTGGTAGCTAAGCCATGTCTGACTCTTTACTACCCCATGGACTGTAGCTTGCAAAGTTCCTCTGTCCATGGGACTTCCCAGGTAAGAATACTAGAGCAGGTTGCTATTTCCTTCTCCAGGGGATCTTTCTGATCCAGGGATTGAGCACTCATCTCCTGCATTGGCAGGCAGGTTCTTTAACACTGAGCTACCCCAGAAGGCTGATGTGAGTAGTAGTTTATTTTTATGCTTTTTAAAAAAAAAAAAAATTCCAAATCAGATCCTGCTCAGTCAAGAAATGCCTCATTCCTGCCAAAGAAGGAATTAAATTATTTCACAATTCAGGAAAGTTCAAGAATACAGAAGAAAAGTCAAGAGTGAAAGAAAAGGAGTTCAGGAGAAGAGCCATAGAAAAAAGTAATTTCCATCCAAAAAGAGAAACCCCATGTTTTATAAAATGCAGTTTCTCAAATACCAGTAAGATGTGTGCTATAGAAAATGTAAACAAAAATTCACTGATTGAGCAAGTAAGGATGGAAAAAATTCAGTGACTAAGATCTCAAATCCTGACATCAGTTCTGATGGAGATTGCTGCTGGAGGGAGTATTAAAGAGTGGAAGAGAAGTCGATCAATGCAGTCCAGAATGACTAAAAAGGAGGAAAACATACATACCTAATCAACATATCACTTTAAAAATAAGTTTTGATACATCTCCATATATAAGGCTTGGGAGTTAAAATTCAACCTACTTTACTATACCTGATGTACAATTATATTTTTGTTTTATCTTGTTTTAGCAATCTCTATATGACTTCCATGATTTCTTTTCCTTATAAAACCCCTTGATTTATCTGTTCTACACATATGTATTGAGCATTTATTATCCATTTGAAAGAATAATTCTAAGTTCTTTGCATAATAGACCAAAATTTATTATTTTATTAAGATTTTTATTAAGATTCTAATGCCCAGGATGAGAAAACTTTAGTAATATCCTTGAGGAGGTGTTATCTTAAACATTTTACTTCTGTTCCCGTGGATAATATATTTATAGCATTTGAAAATCCCAGTTTAAGAGATACTGGAAGCATTTTCTCTCATTTTAGATACTTAAGAACTTAACTAAATTTCAGAAGCATCCACATAGTAAAATCCATGAGTGACCTCTCAATATGTTTTAAATCCTAATAAGTTTTAAAATCCTAAATGAATGCCGGGCAAAGGATGCTGTGTAGTCATTTTAATAAGATGATTCTAATGCCTTTGGCTTTTTTTTTTTTTCCCCCTCAATATAAAGCCCCAAATAGAAGTAAAGCATTTCCTCCAGCATAATGGGAGAAAAACACTATCTTTTTAACTGCTCTGTGCTTTAAACTGAGGGAAAATGTTAGCCTCTAACATGTAATTTGACATTTTTTTCATACTTTTGCAGCACTGAAAAGAAGCTGGGTCTAAATGTATTATGGTTTGTTTTGCTTTGTAGATTTGCTAGACAAAATATTGCTTATTCAAAATGGAAGCAAATTTGACAGTGATGTCTAAGCCACCATCAATTAAGCTGTGGTTAAACAAAGCCACTGATCTCAAAAGAGAGAAATCTGAGGAGTCATAGTGTTAGAAAACAATCATGTAAATGGATAGAGCAGAAACAAAAGGTAAACTGACTGGAATCATGTTATAGGTAGTAGGGTGGTTTGGGAGTGGAGAAGAAATAATGAGTAAGATGTGAGCGGACACATTTTATTAGAAACTTAGGTGCAACATGGTAAACTTATGGATGCTGAACTTTCATTTACCTCATTTTTTTTTCTAAATGGGTCTCTACATATTAGCAACAATAGCACAAGTTATAAAAATAATTTACCATTACTGGATATTTTATCAAATGGGTCAGCTAAATGAGAAGCTATTTTACCCCAAAATAGCCTCCAACTAAAACATCTAGGAAAAGTAACTCACTGTGGATTTGCCAACATCCTTTCTGCCTATCAGAAATTTGTTTCTGTGTCAGAAATCTGATACACTCTTAAGTGAAAGAGTGCCAGTAATGGGTATGTCTGAAATACACCATTTGATCCTCTTAGAAATATTTCTGACATTATTTGTGACAAATAATAATTGTTTTGCTCATTTTGGAATGATAGAAGCATATTGTAGCTTTTGCTTTTAAACTCCTATAACCCACGTGTGACTTACTTTTGTCTTACTAGATCGATAGAATGGAGGTAATTCTGAAGAAAATGCATCCTGCAACCTGAATCTCTGGAATTCCAAAAAGGTTTATTGGAACATTTAGTTAAATTCAATAGATTGTTGGTGGAACAACTGGTTTGAAATTCAGCTTTATGAATATGAGCTATTTATGATTCTGATTAGATTTTTTTCATATAAAGCCCATCCGGTTGAATAAGATCAATTTCAAGAGCTGGAAAACTGGCTGAGCATTACTCTGAAAGTCTTGAAAATGCATTTTTTTTCCTTCTAAATTTGGTGGTGCCATTTGGAGTTTTACACTTGATATTCTGTAAAATAGAATTGAAACATCTTTAACCATCTGGTAGTTTTGTGGATAATTTAGCATATATCCACTTGTGGCAGTTTATTTCAAAGTGGTTCCCATTAAATACTGATCTTTAAGTATTGGAACTCCATTTTTAAGTACAAATTGTTGTAATTATGTATCTCTAGTTGTCCGTAGGCTTTACTATAATTGAGGTAATTACCGTCAATAAAATGATAATTTGAGACTCTTTATCATTATGGAATTGCTGCTGCCTACATGTGGTGGATAAAATATGGTTAACCAGTAGTTCCCCAGTTGCTGGAACCAGAGTGCTATTTGGGAGGAATACACAGAGATGGCTTTTTTTTTTCCCCCCCCAGGTTTCACTCAGTTTAAATTTGCTTTCTTCCTGGGGGAAAGGAAACAAAAACAAAAAAATCTTCCAGGCTTTATAAATCCTCAAATCCTTTGATAATTCTGATACTATATGGTAATTCTGAGACTACACCCAAAAAGTTCTAGTGAGATCATTCACAAGTAGGAGATGCCATTGTGACATGTATACTCATTTCTAGAGTAAAAATATTGAAAAGTAACAAGCAACAGAAACACATTTGTAATATTGGCTAAAGAATTTCAAGAGATTGTATTTTTTCTTTAATAGAGAGGGTTCAAAATTGGGAAAGGAGTACAACAAGTCTGTATGTGTCGGCTTGCTTATTTAATTTCTCTGCAGAACACATCATGCAAAATGCCAGGATGGATGACTCAAGAGTTGGAATCAAGACTGCAGGAAGAAATCAATAACCTCAGATATGCAGATGACACCACTCTAATGGCAGAAAGCAAAGAGGAACTCAAAAGCCTCTTGATGAGGGTGAAAGGGGAGAGTTAAAAAGCTGGTTTAACACTCAACATTCAAAAAATGAAATCATGGCATCTGGTCTCATCAAACAGATGAGGGAAAAAGTGGAAACAGGGACAGATTTTATTTTCTTGGACTCCAAAATCACTGCAGACGGTGACTGCAGCCCCAAAATTAAAAGATACTTGCTCTTTGGAAGAAAAGCTATGACAAACCTAGACAGCATGTTTAAAAGCAGAGACATCACTTTGCTGACAAATGGCCATACAGTCAAAGCTATGGTTTTTCCAGTAATCAAGTATGGATGTGAGACCTGGATCATAAAGAAGACTAAGTGTTGAAGAACTGAGGCTTTTGAATTATGGTGCTGAGGAAAGTGAAAGTCACTAAGTCATGTCCGACTCTATTCGGACCTCATGGACTATACAGTCCATGGACTCTCCAGACCAGAATATTGGTGTGGGTAGTCTGTCCCTTCTCTAGGGGATCTTCCCAACCCAGAGATTGAACCCAGGTCCCCTGCATTGCAGGTGGATTCTTTACCAGCTCAGCCACCAGGGAAGCCCAAGAATACTGGAGTGGGTAGCTTATCCCTTCTCCAGCAGATCTTCCCAACCCAGGAATAGAACCAGGGTCTCCTCCATTGCTGGTGAATTCTTTACCAGTTGAGCTACCAGGAAAGGGAGAATCTTAAAAGTTCCTTGGACTGCAAGGAGAACAAACCAGTCAATCCTAAAGGAAATCAACCCTGACTATTCACTGGAAGGACTGATGCTAAAGCTGAAGCTCCAATCCTTTGGCCATCTGTTGCAAATAACTGACTCTGGAAAAGACCCTGATGCTGGGAAAGATTGCAGGCAGGATGAGAAGGGGATGACAAAGGATGAGGTGGTTGGATGGCATCACCAACTCAACAGGCAAGAGTTTGAGCAAACTCCAAGAGATGGTGAATGACAGGGAATCTTCATATGCTGCAGCTCATGAGATTGCCAAAAGTCAGACACGAATTAGCAAATGAACAACCACACAGAGGGAATTATCCAAGGAAATGATTGCTTCATTTTGAATTGCTCTAGCAGTCTAGTATAGTGGAGAGTAGAACCTAAAGCACTGGTTAAAAATGATGTCAAAGAAGGCTGAGATAAATTTCTTTAGGTGATATTAGTTATTGCTGTTTAGTTACTAAGCAATATCTCCTGCACTGGCAGGAGGATTCTTTTTCACTGAGCCACCAGGGGAAGAATTCCACATGGGAGCAGGAACATGGATTTGGTACCAGAATCACAGCGCATCTTCCTTGTAGCAAGGATGGCTAAGGGAAATGATGGATATTGGATATTAAAACTCATTATTGTTATACCAAACACAAAGAAAACAGTGAAGATATTTGGCTGACTCCTTCACATTTAATTTTTAGTACCAGTATCTCACTTGGTAAAGAATGTGCCTGCAATGAGGAGACCTGGGTTCAATCCCTGGGTTAGGAAGATCCCTTGGAGAAGGGAAAGGCTACCCACTCCAGTATTCTGGCCTGGAGAACTCCATGGGGGGGTCACAAAAAGTCAGATACAACTGAGTGACTTTCACTTTCACTTTCCACTCTATTTTTAAGATGTTTTTCTGCAATGATGGTACCTGTTTTAACCAACTTTTTGAAAACATCAAGTAATAAATGTGTGTGTTCTGCTTATGGTTAAATTTAAAAATGAAGGAACATTAAAAATCAGCCTTGTTCTAAAGGCAAGATGCTAATTTAAGTTAATTGATGTGTTTGGTAATTTCTATGCTGAAGTCCATCACAGAAGTTGAACAGTTCCTCATTATAGAAAGAACATAATTACCTGAATTTTTCAAATGTCAAGTTCAGGGAATAATTTCTGCCAAAAAGCAGAGCAGAGTAAAAAGTATTTGATGAAATATATTCACAATTTGGCCGTGAACAGACTAATAGTAAGTTATGTGGTCTCATTAGGTCACAGTTGGTTTTTGTTTTTGTTTTTTGTTTTTTTTTAATATGATGCTGAAACCCATGCTACAATCCTTAAAACACAAAGAAACTAACTCATGCTAAGTCTTCTTTGCAAAAAATTTGCCTAAATTGTGAATTAAGGACTGATCTATAATTCACATTATAATTTTAAGTTAGCAAGCATTTATTATTTTGCTTTCGCAGGAGACAGAGATGTAAGAGACACAGGTTCAATCCCTGGTTCAGGAAGATCCCCTGGGGAAGGAAATGGCAACTTACTCCAATATTCTTGCCTGGAAAATCCCATGGACAGAGGAGCCTGGTGGGTATAGCCTATGGGATCTCAAAGGGTCAGATGCCAATGAAGTGACTTAGCATGTATGCAAGGGAAATACTGAACACATGTAGTCTTAGCCTTCCACTAAGCCAGAAATCCAAGTCTCAAACCTCACCTTTGCCAAGATAAAGATGCAGGATATGGGAATTTTTTTTATCTAAGTATTAACACCTAACTGATCAAATTTAATGAGGATTAGGTGACATCATCTTCCTATGTTGTCTAGCACTTTACTTGTTTTTCTGAATGCAGACTGCTTCAAATGTCCCATCTAACCAGTAATATTTACAAATACATTTTGGGACAAGATTATTTACTGTCCTGGGCTTCCCTGGTGTCTCAGACAGTAGAGAATCCACCTGCAGTGCAGGAGACCTGGGTTTGATTCCTGGGTCAGGAAGATCCCCTCGAGAAGAGAATGGCTACCCACCTCAGGATTCTTGCCTGGATAATTCCAGGGACAGAGGATCTTGGTGAGTTACAGGCCATGGTGTCATGGAGTCAGACACGACTGAGCAACTTTCACTCTCACACACACTATTTACTGTCTTAAGATAGTGCATTCTGCCCCATTTAAAACACTTAAAGAAGGAGGCTGCCTTCCAACACTGTGAGCCAGGGTTGAGCTCTGCCAAAACTGAAACCCCACAATTACAGTGCCACGGAGTTTAGCATGCTTTAACTGGGGCCAGTAGACTTATGGCTACTTTCTATCATCACAGTGCTACCATTCAGAAATATTCAATTAATCAGATGTGTAAAGCAAATAAATATATATCAAAATGTCCAAGGCATAAAACATAATATGTTTAAGTATGAGACCTATAAAACAGGCACTGGCACATATATTAGTGATATTCACCTGGGACTAAATCTAAAATACCTAAGATACAGTCTGAGTTATTAATGTTTTCCCAGACTTGAGAATGAAATTCAGTTGTGAAGTACACATGTAAACACAGAACATGCAATCATTTATCCAACAGCTAACTGATGCTTACCTAAAAACTATACACATTTTTGTTTAAGTGTGAAAAACGAGTTGACTTTCTGCAGAAGGGAACACCTGTGCTGAAAACAATAGCAACATGCTCCCAATTGAGAAACAGTAAGCCCTTCATTAGTGCAATCAAGGTAAATTCAAGGGAAGATTGTGTTCAGCTCTCTCTTTATTAAAATTTATGTATTGCATGTTATTAAATAGCTCTGTTGAATGTTCTCATGGAAGAATTTGTCAATATTTTCCATGTTCCTGTTTGTTCACATACTCCTTACTTTTTTACACACTTCCTATGACTATCATGAAAAGTTTGGGAAAGTCTCTTTGGAATTAAGGAGTTCTGAGAAAATTTATATAGAATTCTCCAATTGGTACATAAAGTTTAGTTGATTGCTCTTGTAATGCAGTCAAGATGTTGAATTTGGAACATTAGTAAGCATCACTTATTACTTCAAGGAGTTACACTTGACATTGGGTGGCACAGATGGCAACAAGCAATTAATCATTTCCTGGCCTAATCTAAAAAGTACACACGGCTATATTTAAAATGGAGAACTGACAAGGACCTGCCATAGAGCACAGGGAACTCTGTTCAATGTTATGTGGCAGCATGAATAGGAGGGGGTTGGGGGAAGAATGGATACATGTATACGCATGACTGGGTCCCTTTCCTGTACATCTGAAACTATCACTATAACAAACATTAACATTGTTAATAGGCTATACCCCAATACAAAAAAAAAAAAAGTTTAAGATTAAAAAAAGTTAAAAAGTAGTCATAGATACAAAAAAAATCACAAGCAAATTATGGCAAAATAAACTCAAAATTTTAGAACATATTAATAGGTTTTAGCATGTAGGAATCACAGACAAAATACCTGTATCTGACTAGAGAGCGCAAACACTTGCTCAGAAAAGTTAGTTTCAGGAAATATGGAAATGGGAATGCTAATGAAAGAACTAAAGTTTCCAGGTATACATCCTTAGGAACATCCATTCTCTTTCATGATGACAATGATTAAATGCTAAAAATAATACAACTTAAATTGCGTGAAATCAGATAAGAAAATGAAAAATGAAAAAAAACATTAAATATTTAATTTTTGAGGTGTGTACAACTTAGCACATGCCACAACTCCACTTTACAGATGAATATAGATGAATCCAAAATACTGAGTCCCGTCACACCACAGCTTCTCATCCGGGAGACAGCACTTCATACAGTCTCCTCACTTGTTTTCAGTCTGATCCTTGTTCACTGCATTATGCCACTTTCACATCGTTGATTATTTGGCAAGATACTATCAGTTATTAGACATTCAGTCATTCGTATCATGCAGCTGCTATTTATATTTGGAAGCTAGTTCAGTTCAGTTTAGTCCCTCAGTTGTATCTGACTCTGCGACCCAACGGACTGCAGCACGCCAGGCTTCCTTGTCCATCACCAATTCCTGGGGCTCACTCAAGCTCATGTCCATCGAGTCGGTGATGCCATTCAACCATGTCATCCTCTGTCGTCCCTTTTTCCTGCCTTCAATATTTCCCAGCATCAGGGTCTTTTCCAATGAGTCAGTTCTTCGAATCAGTTAGGCAAAGTATTGGAGCTTCAGCATCAGTCCTTCCAATGCATATTCAGGACTGATCTCCTTTAGGACTGACTTGTTTGATCTCCTTGGAAGCTAAGTTACATTTATATTGAATTAATGACACAGGGAATGGAGTCCTTAATATGAGAATGAAAACATTTTTCTCTAGCCGAATCCCTATTATATATATTTTTTATTCCTGACTTTCAGTTTCCTCTCCTGTAAAATTGGAAAAAAATAATGCAATCAAAGATAATTTTACAAGTTGTAAGGGCCTAGACTAAGTTTATCCTTAGCCATAATGAGGTTTGCTATAATGATTATACCACATTTCTTAAGACCAGATATGCCAATGTATTAAAAAAATAATGGAAAAAGTAGCTGTGGTACTGGAAAGGCAAATGAATGATGTAATATTGTGAGACATCTTTAACACACACATCTATGACAATGTTAATGAATTGAATTAAATATGAGTCTACACACAATTCCAAAAGACATAACACTTCTCATTGTACACTACCACTCTAATTTCATAAAATGAAATACCATTTTCCTTCAGAATGGCCATTTTCCAACACTTGTGGATTAATATTGTCACTATCTCCCTGGGGACACATAAAATGACATCTCATATAAGTTTGACTTCTTTCAGCAGGAAGCCAAGTTTCTTATTCTGTCATTTTTCAAGTGCCTTCAATTTCATTCTACAAATGCTTATGGAGCATCAGCTAACCATGATGGGTGACTGTTTTTAAATGAAATTAGCATTGCTTGACAAGAGATTACTTTCTCTCTTCTCCGTGTAATGTGGTGATTTAGTACTTATTCTAAAGGTTAGATCTTAAAAATGAAATGGAATATCATTTATAGATATTATTTTCCATTGGTAATGGAGACATTACTTACTCTATGTAAAATGTTAAGTTCTGAAATATCTGACTTCTTTAGCTTAGATTGTGTTTCTGTTAACTATGCAATTCAACTTTAGTAGAGAATTTTGGCATTTTGACTCTAATAATGGCTTAAAAGATATGCACATATATCAAAACTTATCAAAATAAATAATGTAAACATGTGACCTTTATTTTATGTTAATTGTGTATGCTCAGTTGCTCAGTCATGTCTGATTCTTTGTGGCCCCATGGATGGTAACCCACCAGGCTCCTGTGTCCATCCATGGAATTCTCCAGACAAGAATACTGGAGTGGGTAGCCATTCCCTTTTCCAGGGGATCTTTCTGACCCAGGGATTGAACCCCGTTCTCCTGCATTGCAGGCAGATTTTTTACCATTTGAGCCAACAGGGAAGCTCCACTGATTTATGTTAATTATCCTTTGATAAAATGGTATTTTTAAACAAATTCTATAGCCCTCTGGAACATGTGAATTTAAGATTCTCATGATAGTTATGTTGGTGTTGGTCACTCATGAGGTCCTGTCTGACTCTTTGCCACTCCATTGGCTGCAGCAGACCAGGCTTCCCTGTCCTTCACTATCTCCTGGAGTTTGCTCAAACTCATGTCCATTGAGTTAGTGATGACATCCAACATAGTCATTGTAAGAGGAAAATAAAGCAAAACAAACAAACAAAAACCAGAACATTGCAATTTATTTTGCTTTACCCTCAGTGATTTATTTGGGGCTTCCCACGTGGGTCAGTGGGTAAAGAACCTGCCTTCGATGCAGGAGACACCTGAGATGTTGGTATGATTCCTGGGTCAGGAAGATCCCCTGAAAGACGGCACAGTAACCCAGTCCGGTATTCTTTTCTGGAGAATCCCATGGACAAAGGAGCCTGGCAGGCTACAGTCCCTAGGTCGAAAATAGTCAAACATGACTTAAATGACTGAGCACAGCACAGTACAAATGATTTCTTTAATTAATAGAATATCTGGAGATGCTATAAACATAAGTTAGACTACCTTGTAAACCTAAAATGATTCACACATGGTATCATATTACTTATGCCTATTATGAAGAAAAGGAAGCATGGGGTATACTTGTGCATTTTCTTAAATTTTAGGTTTGGGAGATTATCCAGATCTACATCATAACTTGTTGAGAGCAACACAGCAACAAGACACAATCTTTTAGTGTAAGTCCTGTCCAACTCTTTTCCCACCCCGCGGACTGTAACCTGCCAGGCTCCCCTGTCCATGGGATACTCCAGCCAAGAATACTGGAATAGGTTGCCATGTCCTCCTCCAGAGGATCTTCCTGACCCAGGGATCAAACCTGCATTTCCTGCATTCACAAGCAGGTTCTTTACCACTGAGCCACCAGGAAAACCCTTATATGCTCTAAATGAATCCTAAAAGGTTCTATTTTTTCAATAAAGAAAATTATTTTTGCCCTTAATAAATTTGTTGGTTCACAGAATTCTTTTCAATATATATATTGAAAGCACTGCATCTCTTGCACTCAGATAACTACTCCCACATATCCATGGAATATTTAAAAAAATATTTATCAGACCATTCAGTTACAATATTTTGAATATTTAAACATTAAAGTCATATTCCCAGATTATAATATAATAAATTACAAATATAATAATAAAAATGTGACCTAAAATATTAAATACTTAGAAGTTAAAAACACATAACTAAGTAATTCTATTAATTATTTTAAAAATGGATGAATATACTAATGCACTAATTTCTATGGTTTAGCAGGGATTTGTGGTTGATAATTATAGGGAATTCTAGTTCTGTGTGTGTGTATGTGTGGGCACATATTTTCAGCCAGTAAAGAAACTAAGTGGATAAAATAAGAGGAGGTTCAAAGCTGAGCCTGCACCTTCCTTTTGGGAAAACAAAATTTATGTAGATTCTTAAGCAAAGAGAGTACTCCCAAGAGAAGTGTGAACTATGATAAGAATTTTCCCTGTGAAGTGATAGTAGTTAACTGCTGCAAACTCAAATTGCTTCATGACCCCTGAATATCCTCACTAAATGAACGTTCCACAAAAGAACAGAAGCAAGTGATGGCAATGAATATATTTTCAAGATAAAAATGATTGAACATAGTTGACTATTACCTTTTCACTTACTTTTTTTTAAAATTTCAGGTTTAATATAATAACAACTGTTCTATGTGTGTGTGTTTGAGATATATCTAGTATGATTGGTTACTAGCCTTTAGAGAATTGTTCTGAAATAAGAACATTAAAAGAAGAGTATAGAAATGCAAACCAATTCTCTTTCTGGCAGCAAGGGAATATGATGTGTTAAAAAACAAAAAATGTTTCTTTGTGGAAACCACTTCAAATATTCAATAAAATAAAAAGACATACTTTTAAGACACCACTGAGCAGACAAATATATAAAGTGAATCTTCGCAGCTTCCAAACAATGAAAAAGCATGAATCCAGAAAGGAAAACAAGTTGTCTAGCCGGCAGTGGTCCCAAGGGTTTTCTGACCCAGAAATTGGATGATAGGGAGACAAGACAAAAGGCTTATGGGCTCATAAAAGTGGGGACTTCAGATTAGAAATCTCCTCATAGGCTAGGAGCAAGAAAAGTCAAACATCAGTGAAAGTGAGAATTATAAAAATCACACTAGAAAAGGAGATGGAGAGAAGAGAAGTCCATCACAGTTGGGGTCTGGATCTAAGAGGTCAAAGTGAGATAAACAATTTTCCTCTAAGAATGGATAAACACATTCTAGCCATGAAACAAGGCTGAAAAAGGACTTCAAATACAAGTGTTATCAGATTATTTAGCTTGAGATAGTTGATAGTAATTCTAGTATTGGATAAGACAGCAACAACAAAAATCTCCCCTTAATCTACACATTCTAGTTTTTTATTAATTCATATGAATCACGTCAAAGTCAGTGTTTACCATAGAAACAATCATTTATTTTACTTACAAATCTGTAATTTGGGCAGAATTTATGATGAGAGCTTGTCTCTAATCTTCATATATCACCAGGTCACCTGGAAGACTAGGATTCTGAAAATTTTAAAAAATACTAGTGAAATAGATGCAATCATTATATTTAACTAAACTAAAGGATTGAGGAAATGCATGATAATAGAATGTGTATATTGAAAATGACCAGTTATTCTCAATCTCAGCCTCCACATAGGAAAATTTTTGAACTCACTATTCCTATCTGACTGGTTCCAAATAGGAAAAGGAGTATGTCAAGGCTGTATAATATCACCCTGCTTATTTAACTAATATGCAGAGTACATCATGAGAAAAGTTGGGCTGGAAGAAGCACAAGCTGGGATCAAGATTGCCGGGAGAAATATCAATAACCTAAGATATGCAGACGACACCACCCTTATGGCAGAAAGTGAAGAGGAACTAAAAAGTTTCTTGATGAAAGTGAAGGAGGAGAGTGAAAAAGTTGGCTTAAAACTCAACATTCAGAAAACTAAGATCATGGCATCTGGTCCCATCACTTCATGGGAAATAGATGGGGAAACAGTGGAAACAGTGTCAGACTTTATTTTTGGGGGTTCCAAAATCACTGCAGATGGTGACTGCAGCCATGAATTTAAAAGATGCTTACTCCTTGGAAGGAACGTTATGACCAACCTGGAGAGCATATTTAAAAGCAGAGACATTCCTTTGCTAACAAAGGTCTGTATAGTCAAGGCTATGGTTTTTCCAGTAGTCATGTATGGATGGGAGAGTTGGATGGTGAAGAAAGCTGAGTGCCGAAGAATTGATGCTTTTGAACTGTGGTGTTGGAGAAGACTCTTGAGAGTCCCTTGGACTGTAAGGAGATCCAGCCAGTCTATCCCAAGAAGATCAGTCCTGGGTGTTCATTGGAAGGACTGATGCTGAAGCTGAAACTCCAATACTTTGGCCACCTCATGCGAAGAGTTGACTCATTGGAAAAGACCCTGATGCTGGGAGGGAGTGGGGGCAGGAGGAGAAGGGGACGACAGAGGATGAGATGGCTGGATGGTATCACCGACTCGATGGGCATGAGTTTGAGTAAACTCCGGGAGCTTGTGATGGACAGGGAGGCCTGGTGTGCTGCGATTCATGGGGTCACAAAGAGTCGGACATGACTGAGCAACTGAACTGAACTGGACTGATTCGTATCCTTCCGAGAAGAAAAAAAATAAACACTCAGTAAATTAAAAATCAATGAATTTTTGGACCTATGAGAGAAATGAGGCCTTAGGAAAAAACTACCACACAGAAATCTAGAAAGAAATGCAAATACAGAAAATAACAGCTAAGATTTGCTCACCTATATCAGAGGTCACTGGACTCAAACCTTAGTAAGAATGGTTAAATGGTAACTTTGACAAATTCTTTGAATTCATTCTGGACTCTTGTGAGCGTGAAAAAATTCCTGGTACTGAGTTTGAGGGGGTCCACAATGTTGTGTTTTATTTACAGGAAATCCATCATATTCTTGATCGAAGTGCCAAGAAAGATTTCTTCCTGGCTCTGGCAAGGTGAGGAGAAATAAACAGATTATATTCCATGTAACAAGGAAAAAAAAAAAAAAATGGCCAGGAGCTGGCTGTGGCTTAGATCATGAACTCCATATTGCAAAATTCATGCTTAAATTGAAGAAAGGAGGGACAACCACTAGACCATTCAGGTATGACCTAAATTAAATACATTATGATTATACAGTAGACATGACAAATAGACTCAAGAGATTAGCGATTAGATCTGATAGAGTGCCTGAAGAATTATGGACGGGGGTTCCTAACATTGTATGGAAGTGGTGATCAAAACTATCATCAGGAAAAAGAAACAAAAAAATGTTCTCTGAGGAGATCTTACAAATAACTGAGAAAAGAAGAGAAGCAAAAGGAAAAGGAGAAAAGGAAAGATATATTCATCTGAATGCAGATTTCCAAAGAATAACAAGGAGAGATAAGAAAGCCTTCCTCAGTGATCAATGCAAAGAAATAGAGGAAAACAATAGAATGGGAAAGACTAGCAATCTGTTCAAAAATGTTGGAGATACCAAGGAAATATTTCATGCAAAGCTGGGCACAATAAAGGATAAAAACAGTGTGAACCTAAAAGAAGCAGAAGCTATTAAGAAGAGGTGGGAAGAGTACACAGAACTGTACAAAAAGATCTTAATGACCCAGTTAACCACGATGCTCTGATCACTCATCTAGAGCCAGATATCTTGGAGTGTGAAATCAAGTGGGCCTTAGGAAGCATCTCTATGAACAAAGCTAGTGGAAGTGATGGAATTCCAACTGCGGTTTTTCAAATTCTAAATGATGATGCTGTTAAAGTGTTTCAGTCATCATGCCAGCAAATTTGAAAAACTCATCAGTGGCCACAGGACTAGAGAAGGTCAGTTTTCATTCCAATCCCAAAGAAAGGCAATGCCAAAGAATGCTCAAATTCCCGCACAATTATACTCATTGCACATGCTAGGGAAGTAATGCTTAAAATTCTCCAAGCTAGGCTTCAACAGTATATGAATGAAGAAATTCCAGATGTTCAAGCTGGATGTAGAAAAGGCAGAGGAACTAAAGATCAAATTGCCAACATCTGTTGGATCACAGCAAAAGCAAGAGAAATCTAGAAAAAAATATCTACTTCTGCTTATTGACTACATTAAAGCCTTTTACATTGTGAATCCCAACAAACTGTGGAAAATTCTTAAAGAGATGAGAGTACCAGACTACCTGGCCTGCCTCTTGAGAAATCTGTATGCAGGACAAGAAGCAACAGTTTGAATGGACATGGGACAACAGACTGCTTCCAAATTGGGAAAGGAGTACGACAAGGCTCTATATTGTCACCCTGCTTATTAAACTTATATGCAGAATACATTATGCAAAATTCTGGGCTGGATGAAGCACAGACTGGAATCAAGATTGCCAGGAGGAATATCAATAACCTCAGATATGCAGATGTCACCACCCTTATGGCAGAAAGCGAAGAGGAACTAAAGAGCCTCTTGATGAAAGTGAAAGAGAGTAAAAAAGCTGGCTTAAAACCAAAAACAAAGATCATGGTATCTGGTCTCATCATATCATGGTAAATAGATGGGGAAACAGTGAAAAAAAAAGTTACAGACTTTAATTTCTTGGACTCCAAAATGACTGAAGATGGTGTCTGAAGCCATAAAATTAAAAGACACTTTGGCCACCTGATGCGATGTACTGACTCATTGGAAAAGCCCCTGATGCTGGGAAAGATTGCAGGCTGGATAAGAAGGGGATGGCAGAGGATGAGATGGTTGGATGGCATCACTGCTTCGATGGACATGAGTTTGAGCAAACTCCGGGTGATAGTGAAGGACGGGGAAGCCTGGTTTGCTGCAGTCCATGGGTTCTCAAAGAGTCAGACAGGACTGAGAGACCTACCACCACCACCAACAAGGGAAATAGGGAAAGGCTTTATCAGAGTATTATTCAACCTAAAAGAAATTATTCATCTCCAGGGTTAGACTTAAGAGAGGGTGTAAGCTGAGAAGTATTTGTGAAAAAAATCACATCTTAAGAAACCCAGGAAAGTGCATAGATTGAATCATGGGATTATATGGCATTTCCCCTTCCACACTTCTTATCACCATATCAACATGGCTACCATATATTACAACCAAAACAGTGGATTACAACCAAAAGAGCTGCAAGGAACAGACCATTTGAAGGGGAATTCAGGACGTCAGGAAAGACAAAAACAAGGACAATAAAAGATTTTTAATTCTCTGGCATATGCCTGTATGACAAACATTAAACAGTGTCCAAATTCTAACTAGAAGATCATAAAGCCTCATAATGTACATAAGCCTCACTTACCCAATTAACCATATCTAGCTTCCAAGCAGAAGTTACTAGACATTAAAAGACAAGGACAAAATACAGTCTGAAGAGACCAAGAAAGCATCAGAATTGAAGATGACTGTTTTCAGAATATAAAATAATTGTAATTAATATGTTAAGGGCACTAATGCAAAAAGTAGAGAATACACAAGAAAAGAAAAATGATGTAAGCTGAGAGAAAGCCATGGATATTATATAGATAATAGAGGAATATTGTAAACAGCTCAACAAATTAGATGAAATGAGCAGTTTCTTGAAAGTTAAATGACTGAAAGTAACACAAGGAGAAACAAATAATTTCAACAGAAATTTAATCAATATTTAATAAACATCCAAAAAAGAAAGAACCAGATCCAGATGGTTTCACTGGTGAGTTCTACTGAACACTTGGGGACTAAATGATAGCACTTGTTGACAATCTGTTTCAAAAAACAGTAGCAGTGGGAACATTTCAGAACATATTTTATGAGGCCTTATTACCTTAACACCAAAACCAGATATTGCAAGGAAGGAAAACTAGACTAACATCTCTCATAAACATAAATACAAAATTCTTCACCAAAAATTAGCAAATTGAATCTAGCATGTTATATGTAATACTGTAATATAATTCTGTCATTAACTACCCAGAGTCAGCACAGACTCAAGCTAAAGGGCACAGTTTCAACCAAGACTGCTCTCAATTCCCACATTGACCACAAGTTCAGAGGTTTCCACTACATCTATCCTTCTGACCAAATGGCTGAAAATTCTAGGATTCCTATAACTTGATCAGATTTTTTAGTTTAGCAGTAGGACCAGCCACATGAAGAGGCCTACAGGAAGTCTAGGAGGATCTCAAATGTGTAGCCATTACACATCACATCATTCCCCTATTGAATCAGAATGTATCACCCTCCTGACCTATCCATGTGCCTACCAATCAGAGAGCTCAAACAGTTTGATGTCCAGATATTGGGACTCACTGTGTGTCTAGTATAGAGGACGGGGAAGCCTAGCGTGCTGCAGGCCACAGGGTCCCAAAGAGTCAGACAGGGGTTAATGACTGAACAACAACAACAATGTATGTACAATTGATTGAATTAATGTCTCAGAGGCTGTGTTATATATCAAGGTATAAGGTGCTTTTAAATGAGACTAACATTTAAGTTCGGAGAAGGTGATGGCACCCCACTCCAGTACTCTTGCCTGGAAAATCCCATGGACGGAGGAGCCTGGTGGGCTGCAGTCCATGGGATCACTAAGAGCTGGACACGACTGAGCAACTTCACTTTCACTTTTCACTTTCATGCACTGGAGAAGGAAATAATAACCCACTCCAGTGTTCTTGCCTGGAGAATCCCAGGGACGGTAGAGCCTGGTGGACTGCCATCAATGGGGTCGCACAGAGTCGGACATGACTGAAGCGACTTAGCAGCAGCAGCAGCAGCAACAGCATTTAAGCTGGCGAACTTTGAGTAGTTAGATATCCCTCCACAATGTGAGTGATCTCATCCAATCAGCTAAAGACCCAAGTAGAATAGCATCAACAAAAAAACAGCCTTCTAAAATAAGAGTTAGTTCTTCAGCAGAATGTCTTTGGGCTTCACCTGGGCCATAGGCTCTCTCGACTCTACAACTTGCCACCCACGTGTCTCAGATGTTGGACTGGCTAACATCCACAATTGATTAAGTCAATTCCTTATAGTAAACATACATATATACACGTGCATTGGGCTTCCCAGGTGACTTAGTGGTACAGAATCTACCTGCCAGTGCAGGAGACACAGGAGATGCAGGTTTGATCCCTGGGTCAGGAAGATCCCTTGGAGGAGGAAATGGCAACCCACTCCATTATTCTTTCCTGGAAAATCCAGTGGGCAGAGGAAACTGGTGGGCTATAGCCCACAGGGTTGCAAAGAGTTTGACATGTTTGATGTCCAGATATTGGGACTCACTATGTGTCTAGTGTAGAGGACAGGGAAGCCTAGCGTACATACATATATTTGTGTGCATGACTTAGCACACATGCATATATTTATATGCACATCCTATTGGTTCTGCTTCTCTAAAGAACTCTAATACACTCATTTATGATAAATACCCTCAGCAAACTGGGCATACTTAGGAAATTTCTTGACTTAATGAAGAATATCTATAACAAAACTCTCAGTGTAACATAGATAATGGTGAAAAATTGGACATTTTTCCTCAAAAAACAAGGCAAGCTTGCAGAAAATAATTAGCCTAGTAAACCTAACACTGCTTTCCTTACAAAGGCCTGCTTACGATTTGGCCCTTAGCTGGCATTTGAAAATTTAGATTTTAGGAGACTTCCCATTTCCCCTGAGAATCATGGTTTATGATACCTAAATGTGCAAAAGCTATGTTTGTTTGTTTTTTTTAAACATCTCCTTTACCTCTGAGTATCTGAATTTTTGACCTATGTAGGTAGAGGATGTGTATGTGACAAGTTTCCAATGAGTACCTTGGGCATTGAACTCTAAAGCACTGTAATACCCAGTGATGTTTCATACCTTTTCTTGCATCAAGATGAGGCATGGTACCAGGTCTCACCAAATAGTTTGTGTGTGAATCAGTCTGTCTTTCATGAGCAACTGGGGAAGAGGGTCCAGCATTTGTCTCCAAAACCTAGGGTATATCAGAGATATAAAATGAAAGGTGACTGGATTCATGGACCATTAGTTGGGGAGACACAACTACATTTAAGGAACACTTACTTAGACTTTACTAGAGCAAGAAATAAAGTTCTATTCTGATACCAATGTCATTTGGACTCTTGTCTATAGCAGTATATAGTATTGTTCTAATAAGTACAGATAGAACAGTGATAGGGTGGGAGAGAGATTTGCATCTTGAAAAGATAATATTAGAAATTAAGAAAATCTGAATTTAAATTATTAGGTGTCAAACTTAAAATGCTCAGTAAACATCAATTTACTGATGTAAATTGTAGAGTAAACATCTGACTCTTTGCAATCCCATGGACTATACAGTCCGTGGAATTCTCCAGGCTAGAATACTGGAGTGGGTAGCTGTTCCCTTCTCCAGTAGATCTTCCCAACCCAGGTATTGAACCTATTGCAGGCAGATTCTTTACCAGCTGAGCTAGTAGAGAAGTGCAAACATTAGTTAATAAAGCCAAATAAACCAGAAAGAGTTTTAAAGAACATAAAGTGGGAGCAGAAATTAAGTAATAAAAAGGAAACACTATAGAAAGAAATATGAAAATTCAAACTATTCATTAAAAGTTGAAAAAATTCAAGATTGAGAAAAAGAAAATAACAGAGTAGGAAACATATTTTAAAATAAAAAGGAGATAAATGCATATTCAGGAATAATTTTAAAGATATTAAGATAATTTGAAAAAATCTTAAAATTTCAAAACTTCTTTAAAAAGATAAATATCTAGAAAAGTGTAGCTTTATTAAAACTACCTCAAGAATTTAAAAACTGAATATTTCTATATCATTAAACAATTTAGTCAAGAATTAAGTCTTACTCTTTTCCAACATCCCCTCCCCCCACTATAGGCACAGATAATTTTGAGGATGACTTCTACCAGGTTTCCTAAGAACAGGTGTCCCCAATCTAATATAAAGTATTCCAGAAAATAAAAAATATGGTTAAGTCTCTAATTTTTATTTGCATTCTAGAATAACCTTGACACCACAATTAGAAAAGGCAATTTGTGAAATTAAAATAGTAAGCAAATTTCATTCATGAACATAGATATAGAAAACAATCAAAATAGTAGTAAGTCAATTCCATCATCTTTCATAAAAGATAGTGTATACAATTTGCATCTCTTTTAGAAAGTTTATTAACATTAAGAAACTGTCAGTGAGCAGACTAGAGGAGGAGAACTCACATGGTTGACCCTGCTGATGATATCTAGCAGGATCCTCTTTACTGGTAAAAATGAAAAAGCAAAAGTGAAGTTGCTCAGTCGTGTCTGACTCTTTGCAAACCCACGGACTGTAGTCAGCCAGGCTCCTCCGTCCATGTGATTTTCCAGGCAAGAATACTGGTGAGCACACCTATTAAAAGCAGCTCTGAGTGTCTTGTATGCATAAGTCTCCCTGAGTTGACAAGAACAGCCTGTCTGGGAGATTCCTGAAAATGTTTCCCTGAGCACCAAATCACAAATACCAGAGCCCAAAAGCCAGGAACACTGGCTTAAAATATGGCATCATTTATGGTCCAGAAACATCCCCCACATCAGGATTGAGGATAGTAGTTTTGGCCAATGATAAAATATATGCTTTCAGAAACATATATTAGTAAGACAAAATCAAAGAAGAAATTATCCTTCAATTTAAATGTTTCAAAAATACATATTGCTGAAGTTATAATGATATATAATGCTCAGACTGTCTGACTCTTTGTAGCCCTGTGGCATGGATTGTAGCCCGTCATGCTCCTCTGTCCATGGAATTTTCCAAGCAAGAATATTGGAGTGGGTTGTCACTTCCTACTCAAGGGGATCTTCTCAACCCAGGGACAGAAACTGCATCCCTTGAGCCTCCTTCATTGGCAGGAGGATTTTTTACCATTAGTGCCATCATTAGAAAAAAATCAGAATAGTGGCTACCTCTTGGAGGGCAGAAGATAATGTAATTGAACATATCCTCCTGGGAAACTTTAAAAAGACTATATTATTTACTTTTCTTTATTCATACATATATAAATGATTATTTATAAAATTGATGTATATTTCATGTAAGTCATGAACTATTAAATCTGACTCTCCTCAATGACAATGTATTATTTCCCCCTTGTAGACAGTCTCTTTCTTGTTCTGTAACGATTGCATCAACTCAACATTCAGTAGCATTCATGCTCTAGGGTTCTTGACTCTTTTGTAAAGAGAAAATACAAATATACGCATCTGATAACTTCAGGGAGCCCCACTCAAATATGGGAGTTCAGGGGAACTATAGGGGCTCTATCAATATCACAACACTCTTAATGCACAATGATTATTAAACCCCCAGCTAGAAGAAACAGGGGCTTCCCTGGTGACTCAGATGGTAAAGAATCCACCTGTAATGCAGGAGACATGGATTTGATCCCTTGGCTGAGAAGATTCCTTGAAGGAGGGCATGGCAACCCACTCCAGTATTCTTGCCTGGAGAATCCGAACGGACAGAGGAGCATGGCAGGCTACAGTAAATGGAGTCACAAAAAGTCAGGTCCATCTAGTCAAAGCTGTGGTTTTTCCAGTGGTCATGTATGGATGTGAGAGTTAGACAGTAAAAAAAGCTAAGCACCAAAGAATTGATGCTTTTGAGCTGTGGTGTTGGAGAAGACTCCTGAGAGTCCATTGGACTGCAAGGAGATCCAACCAGTCAATCCTAAAGGAAATCAGTCCTGAATATTCATTGGGAGGACTGATGCTGAAGCTGAAACTCCAATCCATTTGCCATTTGAAGCAAAGAACTGACTCCTTAGAAAAGACCCTGATGCTGGGCAAGATTGAAGGCAGGAGGAGAAGGGGATGACAGAGGATGAGATGATTGGATGGCATCACCAACTCAAAACATGAGTTTGAATAAACTCCAGGAGTTGGTGATGGACAGAGAAGCTTGGCATGCTGCAGTCCATGGGGTTGCAGAGTCAGACTCGACAGAGTGAATGAACTGAACTGGCCAGTAGCATTTTATAAAACAATCTTTGTTTACTTTCCTTTCCCGACAGTTAGGCTCTGTTCTAAGTAATATTATCAAAATGTTTATTTTGGAGATTAAAAAAATTCATTTCCCCTCTAATTTTTTCTTCTTCAAGATACTGAGTGCAACCTGGCTAGGTTGTTGGTTGGTCCTCTTAAGAAAGACAAACAAACACACACTGGTAAAGAAGTGATTAAATGTGCCAGGGAGTAACACTCTTGGATCTGTATAATTTCAGCAACACTGAACAAAATTTGGGGTGCATTGTTTTTGTTTATTTTTTGGAACTTCTTCAATGGTCTTTTTGTGCAAAGGCTGAAAGGAAATTTGAGAGGACAATTCTTTAAGTAACTGACAGAATAATAAGTAGCTATGGATGTAGACTTCAGGGGAATCTACAGAGTCCTAGATGTTAAATTTGTTTGCTGAAACAAAACAATATTTGGGAGAGAAAATGGGAATGTTGTGAATTCTATTACTGGCTCACTCGGGGATTTCTACCCTGTCAGTGAACAAGAAGAATACACTGACATTTAACAGAGGGGCTGGTATGTGATTAGGATATTGAGAAGAGCAGAAATTTTCTCCAAATGTATTATTGTTTCCAATAAGTCCTTTTTTAATACTGTTAAATTACTGTGTACTAATAAAGTTTACTGATGGAAACTTCCTCAAAAGAAAGCTATGTTTTATTGAAACAAGTGTATCTTTTCCTATATGTGAAATATGATTTTTTATTGTCTAGCAGGTGAAGGATGAGCTCTAAAGATATTATTTTTATTTTGTTTAATACTTCCTAAAACTGTAGCATTTTCTTTGGTTGAAATTGGAGAATAGATTCCATTATCTATTGGAGGTATGATTCTATCACAATTGATAACTTTTCAATTAAAATTAACACCCTAGTATTTTGGGGTTGTGGATAAATTGGAAGATAAAGAGTTTGGAGGAAATACCAAGTTTTTTTTTTTTTTTCCTAGATCCTGCATCCTATCTATTCTATTTAAGAATTTCCAAGCACTAGATGACATTTGAGTGTTTATTATATTTGGGTGTTTATTAATTATTAAATATGACTTCCCTGGTGGCTCAGATGGTAAAGCATCTGCCTACAATGTGGGAGACCTGGGTTCTACCCCTGGGTCGGGAAGATCTCCTGGAGATGGAAATGGCAACCTACTTCAGTACTCTTGCCTGAAAAATCCTATGGACAGAGGAGCCTGGTACGCTACAGTTCATGGGGTCATAAAGAGTCAGACACGACTGAAAATGATTTCACTTCACTTTTCAATTATTATATAATAATGCTATGCTATTATCCATGATAGGGTCCCTGTAATTTTTAAATGAAAAGTGCCCCCAGATATCATAGAAGTGTTTTCTTAGTCATGAAAAATGTGCTTCATGGCTATGCTAATGAGTTTTGTTTCTCTTGAATTTTTGGAGTTTTTATGAACCTCCAAATATCCTTGCTGTAAATATTTCAATTATATCTCTTCCCCCAAATCACAAAAATTATTTTTATTATTTTTGAAATAATTATATCAACAAGAGAAACTGATTTTTATTTTAAAAATATTCTGAAACACAGAAGTAAAGAGTAAGTATAATTTATAACACAATTCTAACTTATTCAGTTCAGTTCAGTTCAGTTGCTCAGTTATGTCCGACTCTTTGCAACAGGCTTTCCTGTCCATCACCAACTCCCGGAGCTTTCACAAACTCATGTCCATCAAGTTGATGATGCCATCCAGTCATCTCATCCTCTGTTGTCCCCTTCTCCTCCTGCCTTCAATCTTTCCCAGCATCAGGGTCTTTTCTAATGAGCCAGTTCTTTGCATCAGGTGGTCAACTAAATTATTAATCTTATATTTAGAGTTTTATGTACTAAAGTTATTAAAGGAATGCTAAGACACACAGTGATACAGAGATTGCAATTTTCTTTGTCCTCTGCATGGTGAAAAGAAGGCTTCAATGTACTATAGTAGAATGGTTCTTTTCTTTGCCTGCTTGGATGGGGAATATATCATCGTGCTTAGTATGTATGGAAACTTTGTGCCTGTGATATATAGCCTATGTCACAATTTTCTGAGGCCAGAAGTTGAGTTGAGGGAACAAAATGAAACCATAATAAAATTACTCAATTTGTCAAGAACTTTACTCATTTCTGTGTTTCAAACACTAGATTGCATCTGATGTGCGTGGCAATTCTGTGAGGTAAATATAAAGATATTATTTCTAATTTAAATCAAAGAAGAATTGAAACCATGTTTAAATTGACATTTAAATTTACAAAATTAGAGTCACAGATTCCTGACAGATTTTAAATCCTAGATTTCAAACCCTAATTTTTTTCCCATGTTTAACCTAGGTATACATGTTTTCTGTTAAAATTTTCCCGTTTCATGTTTTAATACAAAATATTGATTACAAATCAGGAAAGCTGAGTTGTGACCCTTTTTTTCAAGTTATTTACCCAATCAGGTCTTTCATTTCCCTGGATTGCTCATTCTCTCAAACTAAATCTGAGACAGCTGAGGAAAGGCAGGACAATGAATTTAAGTCTGGGCAGTGAAGTGATAGGGCTTCCCTGGTGGTTCAGTGGTAAAGAATCTGCTTGCCAACACAGGAGACCTAGGTTCGATCCCTGGGTCAGGAAGATCTGCTGCAGTATTTTTGCCTGGGAAATCCCATGACAGAGGAGCCTGGCAGGCTACAGTCCATGGGTTGCAAAGAGTTGGACATGACTTAGGTGCTGAACAACAAAAGCAAAAACAAACAAAAGGAAAAGATCAATATTGATAAGAGGCAGGCAAAGAATGCTAATCTTTCCATACTTTGGAAATCATATTCTGAGGGGAATTTATTGAAACACAAATTGAAAGAAGTTTAACCTAAACTAGAAAATATTACTAAAAGTAAATTTCAATTAAGTATTTTATTGATATGCTAACTTCCATGTATTGTTATTGTAGAATCAATGCAAAATTATGTGCAACTGAAGAGAAAAACTACACTTAGGTGATGAAATTTGGGAGCCTTATTTGTAGTGTTAGTTTTTCTGAAAAAAACAATTTTCTAAAATTTCTTCAAAGCGATGGAAAAGGTATCCATAAAATGACACTGAATTTAAAAAAAAAAATTATACTTTAAACTTCTAAAATATGACATTAAAAATGTTTTTTAAAGGAGAAAGCACTATTTCATTTTTAATTTCAGTGGTTTATGAAATGGATCATCCAAGCCATTTGAAGTATTTGAGACACATTCATATGAACAAAAATTGACTTTCTCTCCAGCTATCTTTGAAAGAATGAAGACAGGATGACGTCCAGGAGATTGGAAATACACAGTACTGGCTATAAGAGCTAAAAATCCAAACCACATCATGGAAGGGAACCTCAGGCTCACAGGAAAGTGACTGTCACAGACTATTTTTCTGAATGCAATTTTCTTTTATTGCTTTTTGGTGAGGAAGAGCATGATTAGTGAAAGAGGGAAAGAAAATGTGATGAAAATCTAAACCTTGAAAACAGCATGATAACTGCCTTCTATTTCTGAAAAACATTTTCTTGAATTCATTCTGAAAAATACATGAGATATAGAAATTGCTCAAATATAGCTTTTCAAGGGTTGTTTTCAAAAAGCAAGTAAATGTGAAAGACAAAAAAAGTGAGAAACAAGATTTAAAAGTGGGAATTTCTAAGAAATCTACCTTTATCATTGCATCTTCATACTTATTATCATGATCACTTCTTGGAAACAAATCCAAATGCAAATCTTTGATATAAAGAAACACTAAATTACGTGACATCTTTTGTGCTAAGTATTAAAAGTAACTCATGTGATTTTCATAAGGCATCAATTTGGTCTTTGGTTTTCAGATATTATTTCTTTTCAGTCCAGAAATATTTTTACACCTAAAAAAATGACTGTAGAGTTTGGACACATTTATCCAGTTAAGAAAAAAATGTTCTTAAAAGTATCTCCTTTGCCCTCTTTCAAACTTATCTTTATTACAATGAATAAGTTTATAAAATTAAATGACTTCAACAATTAAACCCTGAAATGTATATCATCTATGACTTTTTTTAACCTTCTTAAGATATATTTTTAAAATCTTTTGGAACCAATTACAATAGTCTAATGGCCATCCCTGGTGGCTCAGAAAAATAGTCTAACATTCTTTCTGTATGTACATGACTCAACGGTCTTTCTTTAAGATGTCTTTACAAGAATAAACCTGCAATCCAGGAGACTGCCTGCAACCAGGAGACATGGGTTCAGTCCCTGAGATGGGAAGAGCCCCTGGAGAAGGAAATGATGACCCATTCCAGTATTCTTGCCTGGAAAATTCCATGGACAGAGGAACCTCGAGGGCTACAATCCATAGGGTTACAAGAGTCAGACACCAACAACTAAACCACCACTGAATGGTAGACATTAATGAAGGATTGAGTTTTTTTAAAGGGATGTTTGGCCACAGTCGTTTTTCTCTTTAGGAAAACAAAACAAAACTCACTGACATTGATTAAAGCATAAGTGACATTGGGTTATCTTAAACCTAAATCTGACTTCTAATATCTTATCTCTAATGTGCTGCATGAGTCCTCTATTCCACACGAAATGATATAGCTTTGGACGATCATTTAAGTGGCTCACTCTGCCCTTGTATCCTTCTCTGTGTCCTGTAGAAAACCTCAAGATTGTACTCCACTGACATAGTTTTCATGTGACCCTTCAACCTTTCCTGGCATATATATGAGTCTATCCAAGAACTTTTGCCACTTTTTGCTTTATATTTATTTATAGCTTTCTATGTGTAACTCTTAACTCTCAAGCAAGACTCTTATTTCATTGGTAACACCTATCACCAAAACACTTTTCTTTATATCTTTGACAGTGCCTGAAATAGTATCTTAGGTATAATGCATGTTTAGAAGAACTTACTCAATAAATCACAATGTTAGATTATATGAATTCCTGCTTGAAACTAAGGCACTTGAAGTGGCACTGGAAAATGGCAATAAATGCTTTAGAATAAGAATTTGATGCGTTTTGACACAAGAAAAATTGCCTTGATAAGATCATTAGGGTGACAGTAACTATCATAGCCATTTATTTATTTCCTAAGGTAATATTGTTGGGTAATAAGACAAAGCCATGTGAAGAATCCACTTTTACCTCTAAATGGCACATGCCTTTCTCACAGCATATCATTTCAAGAGTCTGAATTCCTATCCCATTCATTTTCACTTTGCTTTAAAAACAAATTATTTTGGTTTGATGCCTCTGTAATGTTGAAGGGCAAAAATCCTTCATTTCCATAGACTCAGCAAAGTGGATAAATGTAACCATGCTTCAATATCCTAAACTTTTTTTTTTGCATCAACGCCTCAAATAAGAACATACTTTTTATTTCTTATTACAACAAAAATAACACAAAACAAAAACAATTCCTCACTACATCACTCATTGGTATAAGCCGAGGGCAGAATACATCTTTCAACATGTTGAAAACTGTTGCTATTAGTGTCTTCATTTTAAAATGCTGAATTTGTAACCTGAAAAATAGAATGGGTTCTGTGCTACTTTTATCTTCAAATGATGGTGAACTACTTTTGACTGTTTGGTTTATAATTTCTAATCTTTTATTTAAAAAAAAATTACCTTCTGCAGATGATGTAGAAAATAAAAGCTGAAGTGGTTTTGTTTTCTTCAGATAATATTTAATTTGCCTTTAATCCTAAAGGATAAAAAAGAGAGAGAATTTAAATTTGAGTCACATATCTTTCAAGAACAGTTCTGGGATTTGTTCTATTCTTGAAAGTGAAAGCCAAGTATATTAATTGATTGTTACCATACCTTGAAGCTAAGTACAATTTGAGTTTGAAAAATGGGATTCTTGCCTCTTTCCAGAATGATCAGCTTTAGAGTTCTGCTTTGTTGAATAACTAATCAAGCACTGCCCACACTAAAAAGCAGATGAAGGCTTAATCCAAAAGTATTGGATCTCATGAATTCACCTCCTCACTGAGACGAGTTGCCTTTTTTTTTTTTTTTAATATAATGTTATTTATTTTAAATAAATAATGTTATTTTTAAAAAATAATGTTATTTCTGTATGTCTCGTGTACCTATAATCACACTCATTTAATCAGGATACTTTTTGATGGTTGCTGACATTAACAAGTCTACCTGAATTTCTGTGTGTATTACCTGTATATTCAGCTAAACCAAAAGGGAAATGGACTTAACTATGGATCTAGGTCCACAGGAACAAATAAAATAATGACTAATCATTTATGTAACTTTCAGCATTGCTGAAAATGATTTAGTACATTGCCCTTCTTTGATCCAGACTTCTACACTGTAGTACACTAAGAATCTAAGCCAAACCACTTATTTGTATTTAATTGCCACAGTGTGTGCATTAAATCATCATTTCTAAAATTTTGATTTATCATTATTTGATAATTTTTTCTGCTCTGTGAAATCACTTCTGTGAATCAGCTTCAATCATGGCCAGTACTGAAGCTTAGGCTGAGGCTACATACAAAATAAAAGCCCCCCCCCCCAAATTTTCCTTAACTTCTTGCTGAATTTTCCATATGCTGGGTACTTAAATTTTGTATGCATATCATATTTAAATCATATCAATAGCTAAGTCACTATTTTGAGTAGTCTTTTATCTAAGTATTCTTCATGAAGACATATATGGATGCCCATGTGCATGTGATTGTGTGGTTACATGAAGGCCATTTCCCAGCATATTTTCCTTCTTATACTTAATAATGGAAAAGGCATAACTTTATATAGAGCTTCATCTTAGGACAGTTTCCTCTTCAATTTCCACTTTGAATCTATATATGTTCATATTTATCATAGAAATAATTTAAAGTGATCAGTCTTTGGTAAAGCCTGCAAGACCTACATTTGCACAAAGGTAATTTGGAATTTATAGATTTTAATAAGAAAGACATTGAATAAAAAATAACAGTTTGTATTTCCTCTAACTTAGCAGCCACCACATTGTATAAGATGTGTCTGTGGAAAATTCTTTTATTGGAAATAAGTAAATTGATTTCAAAGTTATATTTTAACTAGATATATAAATATCAATCAAGGTTTACCGATTATATGCTGAGACACATTAGTGATTCCATGGTGGAATCCATAAGGAATCACATAGTCTATAGCTGATTATCTGAGCCTAGAGAGGGCTCAAAGTATGTTCAAACTCTTTGCTCACTAAACTACCTGAGAATTATCTTCAAACACTGATAAGTTGAAAATTTTAGAATAAAGTATTGAGTGTGGTGGCTCAGGTGGTAAAGAATTTACCTACAATGCAGAAGACCTTGGTTCAATTCCTTGGTTGGGAAGATCCCCTGGAAAAGGGAATGGCTACCCACTCCAATATCTTTGCTTGGAGAATTCCATGGACAGAGGAGCCTGGAGGACTGCAGTCCATGGGGTCACAAGAAGTCAGACCCAACTGAGTCCTAAATGACTCAGTTCATTGGCAGAACATTTTTAAATACTTTGGCCACGTCATTCAAAGAATCACCTCATTGAAGAAGACTCTGAGGCTGGAAAAGATTGAAGGCAAAAGGAGCAAAGGGCAGTAGAGGATAAGATAATTAGCATCACCAACTCAATGGACATGAGTAAACTCCAGGAGATGGTGAAGGACAGGGAAGCCTGGTGTGCTGCAGTCAATAGGGTGGCAAAGAGTTGAACATGGCTTAGCAACTGAACAACACCACTTGTTTTTCAGACTCAAAGTAGCACAGTAAAAAATATGAGACCCAATCCATACTTATAATAGTTATATAATTGCCTCATTTTAGAATTTATATAAAAATAATATTTTGAATGCTTTCCTTAACAAAATTCTGAAATAAATCAACATCAGAACATATAAATCAATACTACAGAAGCTCCATTTTGCCTCTCTATGAGATTTAATATCAGGGGCTGAGAAACAATCCATTATCATTATAATGTGTGATTGAAAATGGATGAACCTGGGTGTTTTCCCACAAAATCAGAGGAATACTTCCAGTACTCACAACCATGTAGAGGACCTTGGCTTTTAAGTTTGAATAGTTTGCCTTATACACACATTCTCATCTTTCAAGCCTTTATCTGTAAAGTCACCAAATGAATATTTAAAAAAAAGAAAAAAACTGTGAATAGTTTATCAAACTTATAAATCCAAAAGCCTATTCGATTTCCAAAACCTGGTTTCCCTGGTCCTCTTTGCATAGGAAAGTCCAAACACCCGTAACCACAGTTGTTCTTCAAAGGTGTACCCTTCTGTCAGGGTGAGTATAGTCCAGCATTCACATAACCAGTATGGATCTCCAGAGGTTGTTCCCCAAAGCCCCTGAGTGTCTCTTTTGATTTAACTTTATACTGGAATGTATACCACTATGAGATTAAAAAATGATCAAGCAGCATCTGGAAAGCTAAAATGTTGTAAAACACTTAAATTACATTTTATTCCTCAGGTTTCAAACACAAATTGAGAAATATTCAAATTAAATTTACTTACTTCCCATACCTAAAAACTGAAAAATAATAATAGCACAGGGCAGTTGTGAACAGAGGCAAAATTCAAAATTTTGCAAATGAGTAGAATCAGACAGAAAATGTCCTATAACTTTTGAGGATTCTCGATTATAATGACCTAAAGAGCAAAGGAAAACTTGCCCTTGAAATAAATTTTAATTTGAGGACTTCAAAATTCCAATTAATCTGAAATACAGATATATTCAATTTTTAGAATAGGCTCACTATGTTATAAATTTTTATTTCACAACCAATATCAACAACAGCACATTGTTATCTAAGCAATTTAGGGGAAAAAGTCCAATAAATTCTAAAAAAAAAAGGTTAGATCAGAAAAAAAAAAGATCAGAGTATTTGGGGAAAATATCAAAAGAATTAAACTTTTATATATTAAGTTAGCAAGTGCTTTACTGTTGACAGTTTCATTAAATTCTCCTAAGATAATGCATTATTTCATTTACAAAGTATGTAACTATGTAATTATGAACCAATAGAATTAGAAAATTAGTGTCTGCGAGCCTTTACATAACAAACTACTTTGCAATTGGGAAAACATTTTTATAGATGCTTATTGATCTTCATATAAACTGTAAGATAGGCAGGAAAGTCTTTGCCGTCTCTATTTTCTAGTTTGGGACCCTAAAATTCAGTGACATTAAGAGACATGTCTGAGAATAATAAGTGTGAACCTCCAATTTTTTGCTACTAGACCTACATATTTTTTGTAAGTCCCAAACATAAAAGTCTAATCAGATAGTGAGATGGGGGGAAGTCTGAGCCTCTGTGAGGAATAAAGGCAAGTCAATCAAAAGTCTATGAAGTTTATGTAAATTAGAGGATAATCTTTTCAGACTACATAGTTATCATGTAAGGTACACTTTTTTTTAATGACTGCCGTGTTAAAAATAAGCAAATTACACAAGTATAAACCAATTATCAAATTTTTGACAACCAATTTGAGGTACAAGAATGATCAGAATTGTTGATGTAAATGTCCTAATGTCCTAAAAACAAATGGAAAAGAAAAAGAATAGAGTTCCTCAATGTTTTGTACAGGATAAGTTTTGTAGTTTGCTTTTTTTTTTTTTCTAAATAAAATCTTTCCCTGACATATCAGATGGTCTGAGTATATCTTAAAACATTCATTCGATCCGCTTAAAAAAGGGGGTTCTCCTGTTAAAGGGGCACAGGCAGGGCAGAGACCATTGTCTCCATGATTCAGAGCAGTGCACAACTGGTGCACAGAAGTTGCATACATCATAGTGCAAGCAGCAAATCCCCATGCTCCATCAATTCCATATGGAGAAAAGAAGTGGGGAGGGCAAAGAAAAATGGTACGTACAAGTCCATGATGGGGTGGCCTGGTAGGTTGGAAATGCTTCCTGTCATTTCAAGAAGACAAAGCTAATGAGCTGTGTCACAATAATAGGGTGTGGATCTCAAGTCCACCCAAAAAGGTGGAAAAAGGTCATGACTACCTTCACCACCACATGATTATCAGTATACCACCCCTAGAAATCAGAGTCATAAGTGATTTGGAAACTTTCTGTTTAGTTTTGATTTTGAAAAGAAATCACAAAATAGTGAAACAAATATCATTGTTTGGCTTAATTCAGGTATTCTTCATTAAACAGTACACAGACTTTATTGAGCGATTGAAAATATACACAAGGAACAATAGCTTTTTCTCTGATTTTTTTCTTTCTTTTTTTTTTTTTTTAATTTGACTTTCTTCCCTTTAAATAACCCAGTTTCAATCATGAAAAGGGCACTTGTTTCTACAGTAGCTGTGCTCTGCTTGTTCAGTTCCAAGTACTGTTTCCAAGCTTCTTCCTTGCCATTGCTGAGGTTACATCTCCATTTGCTCAGGAAGCAAATTCTAGAAGGTTGCAAGGACTGACCCCCTAAGTTGTTCTTTCAGATTCTATTTCTCCATAGAGTTCAGCTAATTTTTTAAACTCGGGCCCCCAGTCTCCAAGGTACTGATAATCCTGGTCTGATTGAGTAGTTGCTGAATCCAGGGAGCTGATGGATCCAGCTTCTGATCTCTGACCCTCGTAGGCGTAAGTCTGCAGCGAGTCATAAGGAGGGACGCTGGGGTCTAGGTCGGCTTCCGCTAGTCTTTGCTTAATAAATTCCTGAACGTCTATACTTTCCAGGGTGGACAATGTCTGGTGCCTGGGGGTAAGTTTCACTTCCGGTCTGATATCTCTGCGGTACTTGAGCTCCTCGGCAGCAGATGGATTCCTCAAGGCGGTGATGTCAAAGGCCTCCGTGTCTTCCTCACCGCCCCCCTCATCATCGTAGGTGACCACATTCTCCCGCACATCCTCCTCTGAAATGATCAGGGGCTCTTTTTTGCTGCGTCTCAGGGTGATGAAAAGTACAACAATCGCTAAGCAAAAACAGAAAGAGGATAAAGAGTTAGAAAAGAGAACATTCTTGGAGATTGGACAACAGCAATTTCCAACCATTCTCATCAGCTATGTTTCATTAGGGCTTACATGGTGATCTCTGCACTCTCTGAATACCACCACAAGAATTTTTAATATCCCGAAGGATGTAGAAAATGATTATCCGTACAAAACAATGGGAATCGTTGATCTTCTGGTGAACGCCATGATATTCTCGTTTGCCAGGCTATGCGTTCAGGATTCCTGACTTGTGATTAAGTCTAACCACTCACTGTTTACACTGAGGGGAATAGGTGATGGAAAAGCAGTATGAAATTCTGACTGGAAAAGTAATTGTGTGTGGGGGGGTCGATCTATAGATGTTAATTCATCTAAAGATGCATACACTAAAAGCAGCGTATTTTAAGTTTTTGTAAAACAGGAAAAAGGAGCCCCTATCTTTAACCCTTTCTTTTTGATTCTGTGTAGAAATAAAAGCAGGAATATTTTACATGGTTCATCTCTTTTGTCCATTATCCTTTAGAATGATATTATCAAGCATTAATTATTGCATTTAAATATTAGATTGCAAAATGTTATTTATATGTTCATATAGAAATATTTTCATTTACACGATGCTCTTTACATAATATTTTTATTTAATGCTCAAAATAGAGCTGGGATTTCCTCATTTTTAAAATGAAGAAAATGAGACTCAGGAAAAAATTACCTGAGTAAATTCTGTGTAACTTTAGGTCATACAAATGGTAGGTGGAAAAGCTTGGGCTCTAGTTTATGACTTTTCACACTAAAGGTGATGATGTTTCCATTGCCATATTCAACTTTAGTATTTTAAAAATATAGAACATGAAAAAATACTTCAGTATTTTAAAAATATAGAACTGAGTGACCTGTTGGACGTGTGTCTTAGGGAAATTTTTCCACATACAGTGAATATTTTCTTATTACCAGTCATGTTGTAGCTACTGGGTAAATTGATAGAAATTCATCTTGGGTATTTTATTTTGGTTGTTCTTTCATTACTTTCAAATTATTCAATTGGATGGTATTAAACCATTACTAAACAGAATTATTTCATTTCTACTTTTTTTCATTAGGTCCAGTGTCTTTTACTTCATCTCTACGGACTGTTTTCTTCTTGGTTAGCTGATATTCTACATTTTATTATAACAATTATTAGGTTCACTATTATTTTAAATATCACAATATGATAATCAGAGAAGTATACTCAAATGGAATGCAGGGTTACTAGATTTAACAAATAATTCAGGACACCCAACTAAATGTGAATTTGAGATGGGTAACAACAACAAAAATATACTATATGTATAACATGAGATGAAAAAACAAAAATACATGTATAATGTATGTATATGTGTATACATAAATGACATATATTGTATAGTGTGTGTATATATATACACATACATATATATGTATATATAATCAATTATGTCCAAAGCGATATGGATATATTTTATGGAAACATTAAAATATATATATAATGTGGATTTATCTCACTATTATGCATGGGGCATATTTTTGCTTAAAATTTAAGTATGAAAGTGAAAGTGTTAGGCACTCAGTTGTTTCTGACTGTTTGTGACCCCCATGGACTGTAGCTTGCCAGGCTCCTCTGTCCATGGGATTCTACAGGCAAGAATATTGGAGTGGGTTGCCCTTCCCTTCTCCAGGGAATCTGCCTGCAATGCAGGAGACCCAGATTTGATCCCTGGGTCAGAAAGATTCTTCTATTATTCATTTTGTTATTATTTCCTTGCTTGTCTTCATATAGTTTAACCCCTTTTTATGATAGCCCTAAATTTGATAAGTGTTGCTGCGTTTGAACTATATATCATAGTGTGTACATACTTTGAAGTCTTGAAAATATGGACAGGAAAAGGAATAGGTATTCAGGCCAGAAGTGGATAGAATAATTATGAGAGGGAGGTCTACCATATGTGGAAAGAGAGGGTCACAATACTGGGAGGAATCTAATTTTGCAAAGAGGCAGGTGGAAGACTGTGGGAATAAAGAAAAAACGAAAAGACAAAACATCTTTACGGAGTGTCAAGGAATCATCTGGAAATGTAAGGAGTAAAAGGATACTGACTGGGTAATGTGAAAATGCAATGTGGAAATTAGAATTGACATGGTAAAGCTTTGATCACTGTGTTTGGAAGGGAGTGATCACAGAAAAGGATGGAAATGAAATGCTGATTCTACATATGACCCGGCTTCATAAATGCTTTGTTAAAGAATACAATACGTTTCTATTCACATGACTTATTCTTTTGGCTGAATGCCATCAGTAAGTATTTGATATCTCACTATTTATTTTAGTGTAAATTCAGCCTATAGCTTTTAAACTCAGTAGCCCAAGCAGAATCCTCAAGTAACATACTTCATTCTATCCAGAGGTTTATATTTATCATCCACCATATATTTCTGCTCATCATTATAGTTAAGTGAGGAGGCTGTTCTAGATTAAAATATCTATTGATAGTTCTACACACTGCCTAATTTATTATAATAAAACTTCTTAGTATTTTCAAAAAATCAAGCTATTTTTCTTTATGTTGAAATGGTTGATGATGGATGCCAAGGGACTTAATGTGATGTATAACAGGGAGAATGTGATCAATACTATTACCAAAGTATGGAGGTAATATACATCCCTTACTAATACTAGTATTCTATTTGCCTAATGAAACATATTTGATAATGCTGGATTTATTGTCATGATAGCTTCTAGTTGCTTAAAAAGCTATCCCTGACTTACATGGGTTGATTCAAATATAGATGCTAGTTAAATTTGAATGTACAGTTTTACATCTATTTCTTTCTAGGCAAAGAGAGTTACTTGCCAGTGACAAATGATTCCTAGATTTGTTGCAAACCTATTTATTATAAAGATCAATATATAATTAGCCATACAATCTGGAACACTTTTTAAGGGTGGAAAGGGACTTCACTTATAATTACACCAGAATATCAGGACAAATAGGGACATACAGTCCCTTTGAAAGTGAGAGTGTGAGTCTCAGTCTTGTCTGACTCTCTGTTGACCCCATGAACTGTAGCTTGCCAGGCTCCTCTGTCCATGGAATTCTCCAGGCAAGAATACTGCTGTAGGTAGCCACCCCCTTCTCCAGGAGATCTTACCCACCCAGGGATCGAACCGAGGTCTCCTGAATTACAGGAAGATTCTTTACTGTCTGAGCCACACCGTTCTAATTAGCGTGAAACTTCATTAGTGTGAGACACTATGAACTATAGCCCACCAGACTCCTCTGTCCATGGGGTTCTCCAGGCAAAAATACTGGAGTGGGCTGCCAAGCCCTCCTCCAGGGGATCTTCCCCACCCAGGGATCTTCCCCACATCTCTTTATGTCTCCTGCATTGGCAGGCGGGTTCTTTAGCACTAGCACCACTTGGGATAGTCAATGACAAATTTAAATCAACTCAAAGAAGAATGTGGATACAGAGAAGAATGTGGAAGGTACATTCCTAATGACTTTCTTTACACTCATGTTTGTTTAGTAGATGTTTCTGGAGCAGATGGCACACAGCAGATACTCCATAAACAATTCTTATGTGGATGAACAAAAGAATGATTTTTCTGAGAGTGACAGTGTGACACTGGGTTAATTGAGTCTTCATGAATAGTAATTGTCTCACTAGGAAAATAATTTTTAAATACTTTAAAAAATCAGCTTACTGTTTCTATAAATTCCAAACACCTAATTTTGCTTGAAAGTATTTCTTAAAGTTTGAAAAACAAAGTGCTTCCCCAAAATCACAAGGCCAAATTTATTTAAAGAGAATGAAGATAATAATCATACATCTATACTTGAAAGTTAAACCCAATTTTAAAACTGGCAGGCAAGTAATATATTTGAATTAGTCCCTCACAGTATATCAAACTATTGATGTATAACAGGGAGGACTTCTTTCAGTGGTTCATCTGAGAAAATATACTATGATAGAGCCATGGAGTTGTTAAAAAAGAGAAAGAGAGATACAGAGCTTGTCCTCTGTTCAAAATTATATTATAAATGATTTCTGATATTTTGAAGTTTAGTTATACGAAATGAAATGAAATGAATAAATTGTAGTATTTTTAGATGTCTTTATTCTGATGAATATTTTATTCTTGGTTAGTGTATTTCTTTTTCTTTTCTTCTCATTAAGTGTGACCAGGATTTTAAACCTACATGATTCATTTCATTTAAGAAAATAAAAATGAATTCACTGTATCATCATTTTATTCATAAAGAGATTCAAATTTGTGGAAACAGTTTTCTCTTTGTTTTCTTCTATATTATATTTACTTACTCATATAATTTTTCCAGTACCCAGAGTACTACGGGGCTTTGAATTTTCATAACTTAACTGACATACAACTTACATTTGAATAAATTATGTATTGACTCCTAACATACCCCCCAAATACTTTTCATAGCAGATATTTTTACCCCTAAATATCACTTGATTCTTTTTTTGTATCATCATATGTTTGTACTAAATTTGGTAGGATGAAGTGGCTCAAGTCAGGGAGATTATTTTTATTAGCTTCTGTAGCCATAATTGGTAATGACACTTCTCACTGCAACTTATATTTTCACACCCAGGGGAATCCATAAAGTCATTCACAATAACTCTGAGGGCAAACAGGTTTGACACTTATCTTCTCATTAATTTCACTTCCTCGCCTAGCTCCTCACTCTCCTCTCACCACATTCACCTTGATTCCCATGCAGGAGGAAATTTACATCCCCAAATAGGAGCAAACTACTTGGTGAATTCATCTAAGTCAGCTGATTATATGCGATGTGTGGACTATGAAGGTAGCTGGAAGAAGTCCGTTTTAGATACTGATTAAATGATCTCTTGCCCTGGCTTGCTCTGCCCACAGTTCTGGACCTTGACAAGTAATGGAGTGGGTTGGGAAAGAGGTGTCAGATGCCCAGAAGAGGAAGGGAATTCCAAGAACCCCATCCTCTAGCACCAAACCGATTGCATCATGATGGCTAACTGTAAATTGTTGCCTATACATTCTTTAAAGGGGATCTGAAAAGTTAATCCTGACAAAACATAATAACTCACAAGGTACACATTTGGCACTTAAAGTTAGACTCTTTGGTTTTCAAGCACAATTTTCTAGTAATCAGTGTATACATAGATGGAGTCTAACCAAACTGCAAAATATTGAATAATATTTAGCCTATAATAAAACATAAATAAGCAACACAAAATTTTACAGATGACTATGAGGTTATTCTAGCTGAAACTTTATTTTCATAGGTTCAGAAATAGAAGCAAAGAGACTTTGTGGGTCTTGAGATCACACAGTTAATTAGTGGCAAAACTAGGGTTGAATTTCTACAATCACAGTCATGTTCACAAAGAGCTACTAAGTGAAACATTTCAGTATCTAAATATTAGTTTCATGATTTATTTAGCTGTTGAGGTTGAATGCAAATTCAGAATTACAAGTTCTAAAATACAGTATCGCTACCTCTGATATTGTTGATATTTTTCTTGCAGCCTATGAACTCACATATTAGTCAATGCTATTTCAAAATTACAAATGTCTACGTTTAAAGTTTGTGAGCCAGATATTTTCTGAATAACAATATATGCCCTTACATGCCATGAAAAATATAAATTACATTATAAATAATTATTGCTTAAGCCCAAGCTTAAGAAATTCTGCAACTTTTGAATTACAGTGTAAAGACATTTGATTTTCAATAAAAATTGAAGGAGCAAACATATCAAATGTAACCTTTGTTTCATTAGGCCTGATGTATAGCATAATTTTTAGAAATGTTCTCTTATTTACCTCAAAAGAGGAAAAAAAACATTTTCATAAAGTCAATTAAAGGAATGTATTGTTTCATGAAATAATAAAATGTTGTTTTATGTAATACAGGGGCTTCTCTGATAGCTCAGATGGTAACACGTCCTCCTGTAATGTAGGAGACCCCAGTTTAAGTCCTGGGTCGGGAAGGTCTGCTGGAGAAGGGATAGGCTACCCACTCCAGTATTCTTGGGCTTCCCTTGTGGCTCAGCTGGTAAAGAATATTATATTATGTAATATACCTAAATGTACCTTACATTGATATCTGTCAGTTTTAAAGGTTTTAGTCTTAGTGTGCAAAATAATTCTCTGATGATAAATGAAAGTAAAAGCCAAAGGTAACAGGCTTCCACCAACTGAAATATCTTTCAGATTAAGGACTTGGAAGAACATATATTAATGTCAGAGTGTTGTGGTTTTTTTTTTCTTTAATTGAAGCATAGTTGACTTACGAAAAGTCACTGAGTTCTATTCTTTGTAGTTTCAGTTAGGAAATCTAGAGGATTCAATGTTTGTAGCTGTTTATTCTTTGGGGTTTTTATTTTTTTGGTTGTTGTTTTTGAAAAATACCATATGATATCACTTATATGTGGACTATAAAATATGGCACAAATGGCCCTATCTACAAAACAGAAACAGACTCACAGACATGGAGAATAGACTTGTGGTTACCCAGAGAGAGAGGATTGGGGGAGAGGGTGAGAGAGGAGTTTGGGATTAGGAGACATAAACTATTATATATAGGATGGATAAAGCACAGGGTCCTACTGTATAGCACAGGGAATAATATCCTATGATAAATCATAATGGAAGAGAACATGAAAAAAAGAATATATGTGTATAACTGAGTCACAACATTTCATATCAACTATACTTAAAAAAATTAAATTAGAAAAAAAGAAAAAAATCTGATTTTCCTGGTTGCCTTCATCACCATGCTTCTACTACAAAAGCCTATACTACAGTGAAATAGCTCTTGTTATGAAGAGTCAAACCTCCATGCTCCAAATTGCCAAGTGCAGTTGACACTTTTTGTTGCTCAATTTACTCAACTTTTAGGCAGTTTTTGCATGGTTGAATGCTCTGTCCTCCTTGATACACTGATTTTCTTTGATTTTAGGATCTCACCCTTACTAATTCTGTTCCTTCTGTGATTTCTGCTTTGCTCTCTCTGGTATTTCATCCTTCTTGACTTGGTGATCACACTGGAGTTTATCACAGCTCAGTCCTGGTCTATCCTTTCTCTCTTCATAGTCTCTGGATGTGGTGACATCAACAAAATGCATTTCCAGTGTCCCCCAGCTCTGGGAAAATCAGGGAAGATCTTAAAGATCCACATTTAGTAAGAGATGAAAAGTCTTTGATACTGTTCAAACTCAGCTGCATATCTAGTTTATCTAAGATTGTCTGTTTGTTTGTTTTCTGTAATTTTTGGCTATTATACTCAGCCTTTGGATACTTGTTTCTAGAAAAAACACCATATCATAAATATTAAACGTTTGCTTACTGACCTGAAATAATTAACACTGCAAGGTTCAAATGGAATCTCAGGTACTTCCAATACACATTCAGTGAGGAATTTGGTAAATATTTTCATCCTGTGATTTGCATCCTGTTACCCAATATCACCTTTAATTTCCCCTAAAGCATCTTGATATTATCAAGCTTTCTTCACTTCCACTCTGAGTGACAGTGAAAGTGAAAGTCGCTCAGTCCTGTCCAACTTTTTGCAACCCTATGGACTATACAGTCCTTGGAATTTTCCAGGCCAGAATACTGAAGTGGGTAGCCTTTCCCTCCTCGAAAGGATCTTCCCAACCCAGGGATCAATCCCAGGTTTCCCACATTGCAGGCGGATTCTTTACCAGCTGAGCCATGAGGGAATGCGCTGGTCCAAATTATGCCGTGTTTGAGTGAGACAAATGCATCATATTCCTAACTGGTTTGCCTACCTGCTCTCTTGTCATCATGAGATCTGTTATCCACTTCATTCATAGCTGTCTTTCTTAAGCATACAAATTTTATGATGGGACACACTTACTTTAAACTTCTCCTTACACTCCTAAAACAAAACCCACCATTTTTTTTTTTTTTCATTTTACTCCATCCTTTCTACTCAGTCTCATGTCACCTTGATCTCCACTCCTCTGTACAGGTAATTTGTCTTCTAACCCAGGAACAAAACAAGGGACATTCCTTGCATGAATATCTCTGTCTCACTAAAGTATGCATTTTGTTTGTTTTTCTTACATATGCACATAAGAAAAGAGAACAGAGCAAAATATATAGCTGCTATGAGAAAGCTAGAGAGTGAAGATACACTGGAAACATATATATGTACCCATTTAAACTCTAAATCAAAAGAATTTTTACATCTACCTTTCTTATAAAAAAATCTGAATTTGCTGTCTCATTTGTATAGTAATTCTAAAGAGTTTATAATAATATTGGCTTCAAATGCAGTTGGTAAGATTTTGACTTATCAAAGATAACATAAAACTAGAGAAATTACTTTCTTTTACAATAAAATGTAATGCAAGAAATAAACTAAAATACATTAGTTTTAATTTAATAATAATATCTGATATAGCTGAGACCAAAAATTATTTTAGACTTAGTCCTGTAAAATTCAACTGAGGTTGATGACCAACTAATATTTTAGACTGATAAAAGTTTCTACAGGAAACTTATTCTTTTTATTTAGTGGTCAGATTCATTGTAAATAATGTCCCTTATGTTCTTTGAAATAAATTGGAAAAGCCCTTTCAGTATGGGATTCAGAATACTTAATACCAATTCTTTCTAAAGTGGATCTTTTCTACAAAGATTTCGCTTATCCTATCTTTTCTTCTCACATTTCAATTCTTTCATCACATTCAAACCAAATTATTTCAAGATTAATTATGGTATCAAGAAAGTTATTTAAAAGAAAATCAGTGCAGTCAAGTTGTGGTATTACATAAAGCATTCCTAGCTCTAAAGTCTTGTCAAAATGACTCTGTGTCTGTATGTTTCTGCCTCTGTTTTTGAACACACCACTGTAGGGTACACTCAGAACTGCCATCATCCCTTAGGATTTAGAGTGACTTACCTAGGAGAATGACAACACACAGAAGAATAGCGATTAAGGCTCCTGTACTCAAACCAGCCGAGGAGAGGAAGGCTTCGGCATGGCAGGTCCGCACGCGCCCATCTCTCTCGCATGCACAAACCCTGATGGTGAGGGTGCTGCTGCTGCTGAGAGAGGGGATTCCACCGTCAGAGATCATAATGGGGAGATAATACACATCCTGAATAGTTCGACTAAATCTCCTCCGCCTTGTCAGAATGCTGGCTGTGTTATCTATGACAGACATAAGCAGAACAAAA
Organism: Dama dama; assembly: GCF_033118175.1. Classification (NCBI taxonomy): domain Eukaryota; kingdom Metazoa; phylum Chordata; class Mammalia; order Artiodactyla; family Cervidae; genus Dama; species Dama dama. The sequence goes on along the minus strand of NC_083705.1, from coordinate 59,930,508 downwards.
TGTACTTAGTAAAGCCGCCGTTAAAGAGTCACATTTCCTTTAATGGATAACATGGGTATGTGTATTTTTTTTTCTTTTATGAAATGGATAAAGGAACGTGAAGGGAGATTACTAACCAGTTACTAAAACTGGTTATTAAATGGAGAAAACTATGTGAAAAATAAGGCCTGGACTAAAGGGGAGGGGAAATAGTGGATAACAGAGGAGGTAGAAGCAATAAGCATTTGGGGTGTGGACATTTTAGCCAAAGGATTGAAAGGGATTCATGGACACCAAACTGTGGGATGAGCCAGTGTCCCTATCCCAAACCTGGTGACTCTGATAGAAACAAATATCTGTATTTTTAGCAAACTTCAAGTGAGGTTAATATACAAAAATGTTTAAGAACCATTAGTACAGGTAATATATTTAAGGAGACACCAGATAAATCGATACATTGTTTTACACTTGTGATCTGAAGAACTTTTGTTATCGTGGGAACACCAGGGGAAAGTAAATGATGAATAAAATAGTTAATTCCATTTTTATGTGCTTTTTTAAAATGCCATATACTATGGTAAATAATTGCATGATGGCTTTTGATCGATCCATACAACGGTAAAAGGGAGAGGATGCCAAATTCCTTACATTTTAGGGAAATTCATTTTTATTAGGAATAATATTTTTAAAATGAATAACCTGAGTCCCATGGGGTAAAATGCCCCAATTCACAGAGCCAGAAAATAATTAAGCTACACCCCAATACATTCTAGAACCTGCTCAAAACCAGGATGCCATACTGACGCTTCACCAGTTCACTTGCAGTTCATGTTGATGGCCTTGGATGAACTTAGGACATGTTTATTTTAGCATTGTTATTTCTCCTTCTGCATCTATTAGCTAAAAGATCCTTTAGGTGCACATTCACATGTGCTGTTCAGAACTCCTACATGGAGTGACTCATTACCTGAACTGTAGATTGCTACCTGGCCCAAGGTCACATCCTTCTGGAGCAGCACGTAATCAATGACTCATTAATGCAAGGTTATAAAGATCAAGTCACTTCTGCTAAATGCAGAAAACCTTGAAGGGCAAGCTTAGTTCCAGCTTTCCCATGGGGTCAGCTATAGACATGTTCGAATTTTATGGTCGCTTAATTGCTCACTCTGCCCTTTCTTCCACTCTCACTGTGATCCACAACTGCTGATCATGAAGGAACACTGTAAGAAGTATCCTGTCCTCTAAGCTCCAGTCCAGAGCCTGCTTCCCAGAGAATCCAACTTTGGCTACAGCTGTCAATTAATTATTTTTCACTAAAAAGTTAGTAAATTGTTAGATAATTACTTCTAGGAATTCTTTTTCTCATATCAATTTCTATTATTCAGAAAATTGGAATTCTATTACTTATGGATATGCTTATGATAATCTTGATATAACACCCTATAGATATATTTTTGATTGTATATTGCCAAACTAATCCAAGAGACAGATAATATTTCAAATATTCAATGGAATACAGGTAATAAAACATATGAGTTATTTATATATGTAAAATTTACATATAGATCTATATGAGTATATACATTTATATGAGTTGTTGAAGGTATGTTATAAAATATAAATAATCTAATAAGTTACTATAAGTATTTTCTTACTTGGAAGAAGAGAAATTTAAAGAAAAGCATATTGTCTACTCTGAAGCAGGTTTCAGAATGATGAAAAAAAGAGGAGAAATTGCATCATATGTGTTTTTAAGAGTAAAACCATCACAGGTACACTCTCAGAAACCCAGACCTTTGATTAAGCACACCTATCAGGTGTAGGATGTTGCATAGTGATAATATAAAATTGCCTCTATTCACAATTCCTTAGTCTAAGGAAAAGGTATGAACAGATACAGATACAAACATGTTTGAGGATCTCACAGTCAGTCCTCTGAAGAAAATATGGAAGACACTGGTCCCTGGTCCCAAGAAACCTCATAATGTGTGGAATGACATGATAACATATAAGGGTAGATGGGGACTCCCCTTTAGGACTCTAGGCTTGTGTCCACTTTACATTCTGCATCTGGTAGCATGTTCTTTATCAAGATAATTATTGGAAATACAATCAGAAACATGATGAGAAATGAGAAGAAAGCCAGAATATGTTTCTAGGGCACTTTAAGTTCTCAAATGGAAAGCTGTCAGACATGGAGACATGACAATATTCTTTCATTTTCCCAGCTGAAGTTCTGACTTTTGAAAAGAAAGAGGATTCAGAAAGCAGAAGCTTCCTACCTAGAAAGGCTTAGAATAGCAGAATAATGAGCTCTTGACAAGGGATATTGTGTTCCTCTCTCAACCTGTAGAAAATGTACTTGGCAGTAGGCTCACTGAACTTGACAAGCAAATTTTGAACTAAAATGAAAGAGATAAGAAGATACATCTATATCTACATACATATAAATATATATGAGAACAAACTTTATCTCACTTAAATTGCAATATTACATGATGAGCAATGCCTCTAAACTTGAAATATGATATGTAAAAAATAAACCAGTCCCAAGTATTGGGACTTCCCTGGTGGTCTAGTAGATGAGACTCCTGGTGCTTCCACTGTTAGAGGCACAGGTTTGATCCCTGGTTTGGGAGCTAAGATCCCACACACCTCGTGATGCAGCCATTAAAAAAAAAAAAAAGAATTATTACAGAAAGTCTTGAATAACTTTAAAGCAGACAAAAATTAATATGAATTGAATAAATGGAAACCATACCAGGATGTTAAATCTGTAAATAAGAAGTATTAATTTTCAATGCCAAATAAAGGATAATCTCTAATAATGTGTACTCAAGATTGGTTCTTAATTCTAATTCTTAGGAATTTGGATGAAGACAGAGGATAATAGAATGGTTGGAAGCCAAGCTAATATAGCTAACCCTGGATTAGGATTCAAGGAGATTTTGAACAGCTAGCTAGTACAAAGAACTCAAACTAACAAGAAGACAGAAAATAAAGATGCATATTAGATGTAAACTTTGATGGGTATCATATGGGAGAGAACTCGAGTACCATCTTTTGTCTTCAAATACATACACTATCTGAATGCACTAATGAAGCAATAGATCTGAAGCAGTCTCAGAAGCATTCAATAAAGCTGTGGAATTTCTATGCAATTCTTCATTGGGGATATCCCATTAAATACTGTCCATAAGTTTGGATCTACTATCTTAGAACTGATGTTTTAACTCAATTTTAAAGTCCTTGACTGTGATAAAAGATTTAGAAACATATGTCATATGAAGAATCTTTGAAACAAAGAGTGTCAGAATTCTACATGTCTTGTATGAGTTTAGGTGCCCAAAATGTCTTGGAAATTTTCCAGAAAATTTTGAGAAGTTCTCGGAGTAATTATTGTCTTTCTGAATGTAATCAACATATTCCTGACATTCCCAGCAACTATATTTCAATGCAATGTCGAAAAAAAATCCTAAATGTGTTTTAATATTTCAAAATAGATGACAGTACATTATTTATTTTGTCATATATTCCATTTCTTGTTCAGAAAAGGATGTGCACACATATAGGAAGAACCAGGGAGACTGCCATGCAAATATATAATAGCTGACTCAGGTATGTATTTATAAATATCATTGTGATGACTGTGAAATAATTGAAACTTGAAGTCCTTTTTTTAAAAAAAATAATAACTTATTTTTGCAGCTATAATAAGTCTAGGGATTTTATAATTGATAATTTTGGAAGGATCTTTCACACAAGTTATTTATAGTAAAACGTAAGGTTGGATAGGAATAACTCCAACCTTTATATTTCTACAGGGACAGAAGGCTACAGAATACCATAGTATAATACAAAAAGCAAAGTGCTTCTAAAATTCAGATAAATTGTCTTGAATCAGTAGTATGTGCTCTACTATCGCTTTGGTCAACATCTTGAACGATCTTGAATGTTTCTGATCTTTGTGCTACTTTCATAAACTGTAGTACAGTTTATGTTAAAATGAGGCATGCTTTTAAAATACTCCCAAGGGCAACAAATGTCTTATATTAAAGTCCTAAATTACCTTTTATCTTGGAAAGTATTAAATCCATGCGTTCCTCAAAACCCTTGTTATTAGGTGCCCATGCACTCCCTGACATTTCAACTGATTCCTTATTTGATCATGCAGGCATAAAGATAAACTTTATCTCAAGCATAGCCAAGCAGACAATTAAAGTGATGTTTCCAAATCTATTACAATAGCAGAAAAGTTTGAGATCTTCAGATGTATCTCTTTAATTGGACTAAACTTTATTTCCTTTTTTTTTTTTAATCTGAAGAAAACACTAGGAGATAGAACCTTAATTTCCACCAGAGAGATAAATATGCATGGCTGCATTTCATTTTCATTTTTATCTGGTCTTCCAGCAGCAATAAGATCCATTCATAATTTAACTATTATGAGTCCATGCAGGAAACAATGCTCTTTTGCTTTCCTGCAAAATACCCTTTCACATAACAGGTACTTGGTAAATAATGATTTGAACTACACTTGGCAGGAAATTGTCTTCTGTTATAGTTTCCTTATTATGTTATGTATTAAGAAATTAAAACCAAAATGAACTAATCTATCTTGATCTCCTCATGGTCTCTGCTTAAGGTTCATTCTTATTCTTCTCCTGTTTCCTGACTTCCTATTCTTTTAATCCTAGAATTGCCCTAATCTCAGTTTTTGAGACTCTGGATTCTGCCCATTCATTTAAATTTGTAAACATCCTCCTGGCCTCACTGTGTTTCTGCCAAACCACAAAACTCTGATCCAATATGTCATTATGTTCCTATTTGCACCCTGGAATGTCACCCTTTTCACCATCTGCCACACTCCTTCTTGATAACTTTTAAATCCCCGATAAACACAACCATCCACTGTCTAAAGATTCAGCTTTCAAATTCACAAATAATGCTGTTAAATAGTTACAACCATCATAAATGACCCTAACAAGTATAGAGGGTAACACTCTATTCTCAATGGAGATGAGTAATCAGTTTATTAAAATTCATATTTCATCAGATGCCATAGAGTAGCTATTCTAAGCTTATTTTGCCATTTTCTCTTGAGCCTCAGTCCCCCATGCACAGCGGGAAAACATCTATTTCTGAAAAGAAGCTCCTATCTATTATCAACATATTAAAACCACATTTGAAAACTGCTCAACCCTTCACTGCTACTAATAATGTCTATCTATATATACAAGACTCTGTATACTATTCACTTTAAAAAGAACGTGAATACATATGAAACAAAAATATGAATCTTGTAGAATATCAGCAAATTTGCTCATGAAAAGCACATATAAATTTGCATAAGAGTGTTAACTTAGGTGAATAGGGTGGTAAAGAAGAAAAACAGGAGCTTTTTAAAATAGAAACCCGAATCTAAAATAATTCATAAGCCTGTCACAAGAATATAACCACAGAAACTGTAGAAGTACAGATAAGAGCAGCAGTTTATCCACTCCCCCCAAAAGGAATATGAATTGCAGCAGAAAACCTGTAGTCAATATTTATCACATACCTTTAAATTATAGTAGGAAATGAATCAATCAAGTATTCTACAATAAATTATGTTTGGACTCGGTATTTATAAACACTGAAGGAAACTGTTAAGATGAATTCTTAGAGTGCTTGAAAAAGTGAACACATAATCCTGTTTAAGAATTATTTAAGATTCTATGTTTCAAGTTTCCTCTGCCTTAAGGCAGAGAGTAGAGTTGATGACTCCTGCAGCATTTTTGTGATTCTGAGCAAGGAAGGAATTAAGGCAAGAGTGTAACCTACATTTTCACAACAGGAAAGCAAAGCAAAGTGGTGCAGAATAGCAAAATCAGTCATATTTTTATTGCTTAGAATATGTGTCAGCTGTTTTTTGCTTTGTTTTGTCTTCCTTTTTTTTTTTGCTGATACTGTGAGTAGGTGTGTAATAAGGTGATAAGGTGTGGGCTGACAAATTCATATACATACATATATGAGTTATATGTTAAAGTCAACAGAGGTTAAAAAAGTTAAAGTCAACAGAAAGTTAAAGTCAACAGAGGTTAAAATCACTAAGGAGAGAACAAAAGCATATTTTTCTATCTAGAGCAGAAGATTCATTAAATCTTCTGTAAGTTACCCTTTCCCATTTTAGAGTCATTATGGCTTACAGACTGTTTGCCTTCTCATTAGTCAAGATTTGAGTCTCCACCTTCTATAAAGGATAGTGTGATTCTGTCAAGCATGACTGAGTTAAGACTGAGACTTGACTAGGAGGAGAAAGGAAATTCCTAGCTGAAGAAAAACAATGTGTCTTGTGTGTCAGCCTCATCACTGATGGTAGTGACTTGGGGCACAGCTGTGCCCACATCCACTAGAGGATGTTTGAGGCATCATTTGCAACTATATTCTCAGGACAGACTGTGCATGTGCTATTTTATTTAGAAATGGGAGGAAACGCTAAATGGTCTCTTGAAGCCCTGTGGATAAAAACGGAATTTTAAATGGTTATAATCTGTAGAGAAATTAAGCATATTACAACACCAGCTGTGAGTTCTCATTTGAAGGACAAAATAAATGATGGGAATATTGACTGCTTGGGATCTGACAACGCCGAAGAAGTGCAAAATAAACATAAAATCTCTTATGGTTTCCAATATGTATCAAAGTAAATAACTGCATTTCACTACAAGTGGACCGTGAAATCTGAAAGAAAATGCCCCAAAAGATATTTTCTTCACAGCTCCTAGTCAAATTTGAAAACATCACATCTTAAAATCAATGCAATGTAAACTTAGATATTCTTTATCAAACCCAAACAGCCACAAGGAAAAACAGTGTTTTCTGAAAATAATATTAAGTATTTTGCTAAAAATGATAAAATTTATAAATAATATAACCTTCACTTTTAGAAGTAATAGTATAAAGAAACAATAAAAAGTAATAAAACCAAGGAGGGAAAGTCTTCAAGATACTGCAACAAGTTGAAAATAACAGTCTACAAATTTAACATAATTTAAAGTGGTCATTTTCATTGCAGTTTATTCATTATTTTAGAAAGAATGTGTTATTTGAAGTCATTCATTTTTAAAGAATGGAAGCATCTACAGAAGTGGGAAACATATATCTAAAGGAGATAACCTAGAGAGAAATATGAGTAACAGATGTTCTTGATAGTAAATTATCAATAAAAAGTAAGATAAAAATTTCAATCTAAAAGGCACATGAAGTGTGATTTAGCAAACTGAATATAGAGATACAAATATACACATGGTTAAAATGATCTTTTCTTGACTAAAATCTGTAAGATTTACAAATGCACTTGATAATTGGAATTAAGCCTAGGAATTAGTCTGGCAAATCTCCTTGCATCAAATAAAGCCTAATCCTCCCAGAGGCAATATAAAGATCATGAAGCAGAAAAGACTTGTAGACTAAGGATGATTTCATATTGGTGGATTAGGCTACACTTTGCTACTACAAGATGAATGAACAGAAGCAGTCATTGTATGTTCAGACCTCTGGGGTAAGCCTAGACTCGTAGATTTTAAGACATTATGGCTATGGTTCATTTGCTACAGATACTTAGTTAAGAAGCTGAAATTATACAGTGGATTATTTTTTTAAATGTCAAAAAGAAAAGTTTACCTATCATAATTTAAAGAGAAGATGGTTGTAGGAAAAACTACATTTTAATCAGAAAACATATCATGCTTTCATTGTTGTTTTAAGGTAATAAAACTTTTAAATTCTAACTTAAAAACTATCATCTGAATTCCTGTTTTTCATTTTAAATAAAATTGTGCTATTACCAGTATATTAGTTAATGATAAAAATAAGGTCATTATCAAAAAATGTATTTACATTATACTTTTTGCTGTATATGTTGTCAAAAAAAAATAAAAATCCATCACTTGGGCTATTTTCCAAGTTTTTCTTTTTTAATACCTAATCAGTCATAACTTTCCAGATAGATATTGAAGACTCTTGTTCAATAAAATTTTTTCTATCTATCACAATTTGGTACTAGAGCAACTAAAGAATTAATGGCAGAATATCTTGTCTATTTCGTGGGGGCACAAAATACAGCACAGTGTTTCATGCTTAGTGTTTTTAAGAGCGAATTAAAATGCACATGTGTTTGCTTTGTCATCTCTCTGGCTAAATTCTTAAGACTAAAGTCACATTCTGTCATGTCTATGCTGTCTTCATTCCCCATATCATTGAAAAGTATTCTCTAATCCGCTCCAGCTAGGGGAACAAGACTCCATTCTATAAAGGCAAATCATGTTCCACTTCTTTTAATGATAGGACTTCCAGTCATCCCTCCAAAGAAACTCACATTTCACTGCCTTCAGCTGTGAGTTACATTTCATAACATCGTTATTTTCCTAGGTAGGTGGAGCGTCCTTTGAAAGCAGGAGCTGTGTGTTTTATTTTCTTGCATTCTGAACAGCTTATATCACTGCCTCAGACATATCACAGTGCTTTAAAGACTGAATGGCAGGAGGGAAAAAAACAACAACAACAATGCTAACTTAAGAGCTGACTATAGAATTTCTTTTAGAAGAAAACATTCTAAAAAAGAGAGCAAGAATGGTGGTGATTAGTAATACAGTGTGAGGTTGGAGAAGAACGTGCTGGACAGGCCAGTGTAAAGTGTCAGGGGTGGGGATAAGGCTGAGTGTGTGTGTGTGTGTGTGTGTGTGTGTGTGTGTATTTCAGGCATTTTTCTATATTTTTAACTCTATGCAATACCTGAGCACATTCTTACTGAAAATATTCAAAGTGTGTTGAAAAACATATCTTAAAAAGTATTCTATTTTCTAGCATATTAAATTATTACTTTTCCATGTGAATGTATGTGGCACTTAAATAATTTCTATTTGATATTTAATCATATATTGTTTGTTTTATACTGTCTTTACTTTCTCAGAAATTAATTTTTATCTTATGTTCATTTGGCTATTGCAGTTACAACTATTTTTTCAATAGGATTTTACTATGATTGACAAATAGTTTTTATATTTTCTGAGGCATTCAGCATTTTAAAATACCCTTCCTTAACTGTCACATGAGCATTATCTTAGATTGGAAGAGATGTATTTGATTGTAGTTCTCTTTTTGAAATGTTACTAAAAGAAAGTCCCTGAACTATTAGCTTGTAATTTTGCAAATGGGTATTTCAGCATCTTTTTTAATCTGTTTACAATTTAAATCCATTGTCTGGAAATTTGTAAAATTATTTCTTATCTCTTAAGTTAGGGACTTTCTCTGGGATTATATACATAATTTTATCTTAAACCCATATATACCTTCACGTACATTCCTTCAGATATTTCATTGTTATTTCCCATGTATTTATTTATTTAATTCTTAGTTATTTTTAATGTGCCCTTTAAAACATGCAGCATTTTGTACATGATCTCAAATTCTTTATGTTTTGATCCCTCTTCATAAAAATGAAATAGGAATAACTGTCTTGATATCTCCGTTTGATGAAAGAGGAAATTGAGGCACGCAGCCCAAGAACATGGCTATGTCCTCACACATAATTATTTAGCAGAAGAAGCAGTTTTCAATTTGAGGCAACCTGTTTCCTGAGTAGAGCTCTGAAACATTCTTCTTTGTTGCTTCCTTCACCTTCTTTTTCTTCTTTTAATTTAACAGTTTTTAAAAAATCTAAAATATCCTCTGTGTCCGTCTCTATGGTAGCAGTTGAGTGAGTGAGTGAATGTCACTCTGCTGTGTCCAACTCTTTGTGACCCCACGGGCTGTAACCCACTTGGCTCCTTCCTCTGTCCACGGAAGGTCTCCAGGCAAGAACACTGGATTGGGTAGCTATTCCCTTCTCAAAGGGATCTTGCTGACCCAGGGATCAAACCCGGGTCTCCTGCATTGCAGTTAGGAATATATTAACAGTAGCAAATAAGTCAGACAAAAATCCCTCCTTCACAGAACTTATCATCTAAATGGAGAGAGCTCACATGTTGGAAGTACTATAATGAAGGAGGTGCAGGGTATCAAACAACCACAGGTGTCATTTAAAGACATGAACCTGCTTTGGCATCACTGCTGGGTGTTGATTGTTGGGTGACTAAAGTGCTGGCCAACTTGTTCTTTGGGGCATTGAATTTTTCCAGAGTTATGATTCTGAGCATGGGTGGAGAGAGTGCTCCCAAGACTTTGACAAGAAAGGGGAAGTGACTGGAGGTCAGTAGGTGACAGGAACCAGGAGACATAGGAAAATGCCACAAGGCTCAAAGGAGCAGAGAGAAGGTACCCAAGGACACTGACTCCACTGATACTGCTGAAAACTAAATTAGTAAAAAGGAAGCAACAGCTGCCCAAGAGAACCTGGCTTTCTCTATCACATTTCAATATGTGTTTGCCTCTGTCCTTCCATCTGCATGACCCTGCAGTGTTCTGTGATCATCCACTTAGGGAGAGCCTTCAAGCTGATTCCCAGGGATTGCTCCAATAGGGTAAGATTTATTGGGTACAATTGGGCCAGTACTTAATTTTTTTGGAACACTGTCTCGGAGGTGATTTTTCAGGATCCATTCAGAGGTTTAGTTTATTTAGCAGTACATGTGATCCCAGTAAAGAGTTGTTTTGTTTTGTTTTTTTAATATGATTTTTGACATAATTTTTAAGCCATAATTTCCTTCATCTGTTATCCGTTTCAGATATCTGCTAAACTGGGCTGCTCTTTCCCTGCACTCTGTTACCATACTTTTGGTAAAAGTTTGGGCTTTGAGTACATAACAGGCATAGGGGAGTAACACAGGGAAAACAAGAGCCAGAGAAATAGGAGAAAACTGGTTAAATTGGTGAATGGCACAAACAGTAACAATGTTGTATGGTCTACTCTCATAATCCTCAGAATTTTTGCAGAGATTCTTGGTTTTTCTCAGTACATAGGATGGGATTCTGAAACAGTTTTAATTATATTTTAAAGAACAAATATCTGTCCAATATTAATGAACAACGAGGCTGCCAGCATCTTAATGATAACTAATGACCTATGTCCTTTCTTCTAAGCCCAGTTTATAACCCAACTCTTTAATAAAACTAGCCAAATGGTTCTTGTGATATAAAACACAGTCTGGATAAAATAGTAGTTTTTGACTAACCAATAACTAAGAGAAAAACCTGAAATCTTCAAAGACATTTCTGTTTAATGACATTAGAAAGTTGCTGAGGCAAGGTAAGTAGAGGGATGAGATGCTTGAGAGGGCAAAAATGGGTGGAGTTGAACTGTGGATTACAGTGTAATTGATTATACAAGGAGCTAACAAGAGGCTGGGATACCAAGCTAGGGACAGAGAAAATAGAACTTTTAGAAGTCTCCTGGGCCCACAGTCATACTGAAAATTGAGGGGTCTTAACACGGCTGATTCTCCCTAAAGACATTTGTTAAATTGAAATTTTAAATTGCAAGTTAAAGTGAAAGTTTAGTAGAGATTTAAAACTCTAAGTGGAAAAGCAGAAAGAGGCTTACTATTTTTATCCCCCCACCATCTCTTCCTGTAGAACAGACAATGATTAAGGAAGGGGACAGAGGTGAAGGCCCCAGTAAACAAAGAATCTTAGTTGAAAGTCCTAGAGGGTCACGTCTTAGGGATGAGAATAAATCAAAGACAGAGTAAATGTAAAGAAAACTGCATATTAACCTTGACTTAGTTCAACCCTGATTGGATTAATGTACATTGCATCAGTTCGTTCACTCAGTCATGTCCGACTCTTTGCGACCCCATGGACTGCAGCACGCCAGGCCTCCCTGTCCATCACCGACTCCCAGAGCCTAATCAAATTCATGCCCATTGAGTCAGTGATACCATCCAACCATCTCATCCTCTGTCGTCCCCTTCGCCTCCCACCTTCAAACTTTCCCAGCATCAGGGTCTTTTCCACTGAGTCAGCTCTTCTCATCAGGTGGCCAAAGTATTGGAGTTTCAGTTTCAGCATCAGTCCTTCCAATGAATATTCAGGACTGATTTCCTTTAGGATGGACTGGTTGGTTCCCCTTGCAGTCCAAGGGACCCTCAAGAGTCTTTTTCAACACCACAGTTCAAAACCATCAATTCTTCGGCGCTCAGCTTTCTTTATACTTGAACTCTCACATCCATACATGATTAATGGAAAAACCATAACCTTGAATCAACAGACCTTTGCTGGCAAAGTAATGTCTCTGTTTATTAATATGCTGTCTACATTGGTCATAACTTTTCTCCCAAGGAGTAAGAGTCTTATAATCTCATAACTGTAGTCACCATCTGAAGTGATTTTGGAGCCCAGAAAAATAAAGTCTGCCACAATTTCCACTGTTTCTCAATCTATTTGCAATGAAGTGATGGGACTGGATGCCATGATTTTAGTTTTCTGAATATTGAGCTTTAAGCAAACTTTTTCACTCTCCTCTTTCACTTTCATCAGGAGGCTCTTTAGTTCTTCTTCACTTTCTGCCTTAAAGGTGGTGTCATCTGCATACCTGAGGTTATTGACATTTCTCCCAGCAATCTTGATCCCAGCTGTACTTCATCCAGCCCAGCATTTCACATGATGTACTCTGCATATAAGTTAAATAAGCAGGGTGACAATATACAGTCTTGACATACTCCTTTTCCTATTTGGAACCAGTCTGTTGTTCCATGTCCAGTTCTAACTGTTGCTTCCTGACCTGCATACAGATTTCTCAGGAGGCAGGTTAGGTGGTCTGATATTCCCACCTCTTTCAGAATTTTCCAGAGTTTATTGTGATCCATACAGTCAAAGGCTTTGGCATAGTCAATACAGCAGAAATACAAGGTTTTCTGGAACTCCTTTCCTTTTTCAATGATCCAGCAGATGTTGGCAATTTGATCTCTGGTTCCTCTGCCTTTTATAAAACCAGCTTGAACATCTGGAAGTTCATGGTTCACATATTGTTGAAGCTTGGCTTGGAGAATTTTGAACATTACTTTACTAACATGTGAGATGAGTGTAATTATGTGGTACTGTGAGCATTCTTTGGGATTGCCTTTCTTTGGGATTGGGATGAGGAAAACTGACCTTTTCCAGTCCTGTAGCCACTGCTGAGTTTTCCAAATTTGCTGGCATATTGAGTGCAGCACTTTCACAGCATCATCTTTCAGGATTTGAAATAGCTCAACTGGAATTCCATCACTTCCACTAGCTTTGTTCTTTGTGATGCTTCCTAAGGCCCACTTGACTTCACATTCCAGGATGTCTGGCTCTAGGTGAGTGATCCCACCATCGTGATTATCTGGGTCATGAAGTTCTTTTTTGTACATTCTTCTGTGTATTCTTGCCACCTCTTCTTAATATCTTCTGCTTCTGTTAGGTCCATACCATTTCTGTCCTTATTGAGCACATTTTGGCATGCAATGTTCCTTTGGTATCTCTAATTTTCTTGAAGAGATCTCTAGTCTTTCCCATTCTATTGTTTTCCTCTATTTCTTTGCACTGATCACTGAGGAATGCTGTCTTATCTTTCTGTGCTATTCTTTGGAAATCTGTATTCAAAGGGATATATCTTTCCTTTTCTCCTTTGCTTTTGGCTTCTCTTCTTTTCACAGCTATTTGTAAGGCCTCCTCAGCCATTTTGCTTTTTTGCATTTCTTTTTCTTGGGGATGGTCTTGCTCCCTGTCTCCTGTACAATGATATGAACCTCCATCAATAGTTCTTCAGGCACTCTGTCTATCATATCTAGCCCCTTAGATCTGTTTCTCACTTCCACTGTATAATTATAAAGGATTTGTTTTAGGTTATACCTGATTGGTCTAGTGGTTTTCCACACTTTCTTCAATTTAAGTCTGAATTTGGCAATAAGGAGTTCATGATCTGAGCCATAGTCAGCTCCCAGTCTTGTTTTTGCTGACTGTATAGAGCTTCTCCATCTTTGGCTGCAAAGAATATAATCAATCTGATTTTGGTGTTGACCATCTGGTGATGTCCAGAGTCTACACAGAAGACGTGTAGAGTCTTCTCTTGTGTTGTTGGAAGAGGGTGTTTACTATGACCAGTGTGTTCTCTTGGCAAAATTCTATTAGTGTTTGTGCTGCATCATTCTGTACTCTAAGGCCAAATTTGCCTGTTACTCCAGGTGTTTCTTGACTTCCTACTTTTGCATTCCAGTCCCCTATAATGAAAAGGACATCTTTTTTGGGTGTTAGTTCTAAAAGATCTTGTAGGTCTTCATAGAACCATTCAGCTTCAGCTTCTTCAGCATTACTGGTCAGGGCATAAACTTGGATTGCTGTGATATTGAATAGTTTGCATTGGAAACCAATAGAGATCACTCTGTCATTTTGAGATTGCATCCAAGTACTGCATTTTGGACTCTGTTGTTGACTATTATGGCTACTCTATTTCTTCTAAGGGATTCTTGCAGACAGTAGTAGATGTAATGGTAATCTGAGTTAAATTCACCCATTCCATTCCATTTTAGTTCACTGATTCCTAAAATGTTGATATTCACTCCTGTCATCTCCTGTTTGACCACTTCCAATTTGCCTTGATTCATGGACCTAACATTCCAGGTTCCTATGCAATATTGTTCTTTACAGTATCAGACCTTGCTTCCATCATCAGTCACGTCAACAACTGGGTGTTGTTTTTGCTTTGGCTCCATCTCTTTATTCTTTTTGGAGTTATTTCTCCACTGACCTCCAGTAGCAAATTGGGCACCTAATTGAGTTCATCTTTCAGTGTCCTATCTTTTTTCCCTTTCATACTGTTCATGGGGTTCTTAAGGCAAGAATACTGAAGTGGTTTGCCATTCCCTTCTCCAGTGGACCACATTTTGTCAGAACTCTCCACCATGATCCGTCCATCTTAGGTGGCCCTACATGGCATGTCTCATAGTTTCATTGAGCTAGACAAGGCTGTGATCCATGTGATTAGACTGGTTAGTTCTCTTTGATTGTGCTTTTCAGGTGTCTGCCCTCTGATGGAGAATGATAAGAGGCTTATGGAGTTGTGAGCGGTGGCTGCAAGGCGCTAGACAGGCTGTGTGGAGATACCCCATGTCCAAGGTCAGAGAAACCCCGGTAAGATGGTAGGCACTGGAGTGGCTGTGAGGAGATACCCCACATCCAAGGGCAAAGGAGATGCCCCTGCAAGATCGTAGATGGGGCAAATTCTCATTTAGAATCAAACCCATTCCTGCCAGATGTTCAGAGGATTCAAATAAACCTTGTGCACACCAGGACCCAGGGACCCCCCACAGAGACTAAGACAGAACTGTGTTTGAGCATCTCCTGTGGAGGTATGGGTCAGTGGAGGTACGAGTCTGCTGCAGGGCAGAGGCCGTGGGTGCAACAGATTTGGGTATGCCATAAGCCCTCTTGGAGGAGGTTGCCATTACCCCACCATAGAGCTGCCAGAATTTACACAGGACTGGGAAACAGACTCTCAGAGGGTGGCACAACAGAACCTTGTGCACCAGGACCCAGAAAACAGGAGCAGTGACCCCACAGGAGACTGCCCCGGACTTGCCTGTGGGTATCCAGGAGTCTCTGGGGGTGTGGGTCCGTGGTGACCTGCTGCAGGGTTGGGGGCAGTGAGTGTAGCAGGACATATATGGGATCTTTTGAGGGAGGTCACCGTTATTTTCATTTACCTCCACCATAGTTTGGCCCCAGGTAAATAGCAGGAGGGAACACAGCTCTACCCAGCAACAGAAAATTAGATTAATAATTTACTGGCATGGCCCCGCCAATCTGAACAAGACCCAGTTTCCCCCTCAGTCAGTCTCTCCCACCCGGAAGCTTCCATAAGTATAGGCATACCCCCTTTAGTCTTGGTTTGCTTTACTGTGTTTTGCAGACACTGTGTTTGTTTAAAAAATTGAAGTTTTTCGACAACCTTGTGTCACACAAGTCTATTGGCACTATTTTTCCAACGGCCTTTGCTCACTTCCGATCTCTGTGTCACATTTTGGTAATTCTCACAATATTTCAAACTTTTTCATTATTAGTATATTTGTTATGGTGATCTGTGATCAGGGGTCTTTGATGTTACTATTGCAAAAAATATTATGACTCACTAATCACTCAGATGGTGATTATTGTTTTTTAGCAATAAAATATTTTTAATGAAATTATGTACGTTTTTTAGACATAACATTATTTCATACTTCCCTGGTGGCTCAGATAGTAAAGCATCTGTCTTCAATGTGGGAGACCAGGGTTCGATCCCTGGGTTGGGAAGATCCCCTGGAGAAGGAACTGGCAACGCACTCCAGTACTCTCGCCTAGAGAATTCCATGGACAGAGCAGCCTGGTGGGCTACAGTCCATGGGGTCGCAAAGAGTCGGACACGACTGAGAGACTTTCACTTTCTTTCTTTCATACTTAATAGATTAAGTAAAATGTACACACCATTTTTATATGCATAGGAAAAAATCATGGGACTCGTTTTATTATAATTGCTTTATTGTGGTGGATAGGAACTGAACCCATGATATCTCTGTGGTTCACCAGTAATAATGTCCCTCTCTAATTACTCATTCAATAAAATGACAAACTCTCTCTGAAGAAATTTATTACCACTTGAGATTCTTCTAGGTCTAGACATTATGTGTGAAACCCAACTAAAAATGACTAGGGACTAACAAACCAGACCATAATACCTCAGTCCTGTCTCCCCAGTCTCCCTGATGAAAAACAAAAACCTATCACTTCATTGAGAAAGTAGAGTTAGTGAACAATGGTTCTAAAATCACTAAGATTAATATGTTCAAGAAAATAGAAAGAAAGCAAAAGAAATGATAGAAAATTTCACTAGAGATCTACATCTTTGTAAAATAAAATAAACAAATGAAAAATACATGGCCATCAACCAAAGCCAAGTGAGTGGACCTCATTTTCTCTGATGAGAGATCTGCACCCTTGAGTAGCATATTAGCTTCACGTTAATGTTTTCTACCAATATATTCTTAGCATATGTCACAAAGAATAATAATAATAATAAAAAGATTCTCTAAATAACAAAATTTCCACATACATGGGATGGGACATTTAAGAAGACATCTTTTCACTAATGTTCAAATCAATTTGCAGATTTCAAATCAATGAGGAATAAAACATAGGGCAAGAAAGATCTAACAAAGATGGCAAAGATATGGAACAACATGAAACATTATCTTGAATTTAAGTATTTATCAAGCAGATCTGGGCTGTAAATTGGAGAATCTCATCAGGGTATAGATTAAGGAAGATCTTTTTTGTTGATATGAGAAAGTTAGCTATGATTCCGGGCAAGAATATTATTAAGTAATCTGTCTTATCTTGCAGTTCAGCTTTCATTGTGGTCAAGGGCAGAGGCTGAGAGTTTCTCAAGCTCTCTCTTTATGGATGAACTTAAAACATAAGAGCAGGAATTTAAAGTTGAGGTAAAGAAAAAACAAACAAACAAACAAAAACAAAAACAAGTCCAAGGTATCAGTTACTGAAATCATCCAAAAATCTCTAAAACAAAGGGAAATGGGGGAGCTGGCTTTTCATCTACCAGCGGCTAGCAATGTGTTTAGTCAAGACTACCATCTTTGAAATGGGTGCCTCTTTGAAGTGGATCCTGTCAATCAATCAAATTTTAGTCAGTTAGTTGCATTACAAAAAGAAAAAAAAGAAGAAAGAAAAGCCAGCTGTCGGGGCTCATATTGCCTTCATATTTTTATAGTTGAAGAAGGAAATGGCAAGCCACTCTAGTACTCTTGCCTGGAGAATCCCATGGACAGAGGAGTCCAGCAGGCTATGGTCCATGGGGTCGTAAAGAGTCTGACAGGACTGGGGGGCTAACACTTTCACTTGAGAGGAAACAAGGGATTATTCCTTGAGTCAACATTCTGCTCAAGGTAGCAAGAGTAGTATCAAGGCAAATACATCCATTCAAAAAGAAAGTAGCCCAAATACTTACTGCTTCAGTTGGCAGCCATGTCTTCCTTTTATAGAGATGTAAATCTTTACCATCTTATAATATTTCAATACCTACTGGGATATGTCCTCTTTCTCCTTCCTCTAACTTTATACTTCCTTCATCTTCCTTTCCTATAGTTTTGCTTTTTCTCAGCCCATTACCATTTGCATTTTATTAAGAGATTATTAATTTCAGTTTATGATAAAAATTATATTTGCGCATGTTAATTGCTCAGTCGTGTCTGACTCTTTGAGATCCTATAGACTGTAGCTCACCAGGCTCTTCTGTCCATGGAATTCTCCACGGAAGAATACTGGAGTGGTTGGCCATTCCTTTCTCTGGGGATCTTCCCAACTGAGGGATGGAACCTGAGTCTCCTGCATTCCAGGCAGATTCTGTACCTTCTGAGCCACCATGGAAGCCCCAGTTAAATTCAGTTTATGATAAGCTCAGTCAGCAAAGAATCTGTCTGCAATGCAGAAGACCTGGATTCAATCCCTGGGTCAGGAAGATCCTCTGGAAAAGGAAATGGCAAACCACTCCAGTATTCTTGCCTGGGAAATCCCATGGACACAGAAGCCTGGCAGGCTACAGTCCTTGGGATGCAAGAGTCAGACATAACCTAGTGACTAAACCACCACCATACTTAACTTTCAAATTAACATGGGAATTTTAGTGTTTTGATTTACTAATTGCATAAATACATTATTTTTCTGCTTTTTAACAAATATTTTCAGTAGCATTGCTTTTGATCATTGTGAACTTCATCATTATTTATTGGACATCTTCCTCATGATCTTAGAAGAATTTTTGTTAATTTGTTTGACTTGTTTTTATCATTTTAAATTTACCAATGCTATTTATTCATATTTTTCATATAAGAAATGTAGATATTTGGGGCTTTAATTTATGTTCCAAAATTTGTCAATATGTCTCATTGTTTCTTAAGACATTTCTATGGATGCTTTTGACTTTTCATAGAGGCAATTGCATCTCATTTACTAACAATGATAATCTTGTGTTTTGTTTCTATTTATTATTGTTCTTTAGTTTTTGATTTCTCTTTTTGGACTGAGAGGAACATTCAGTACAATACTGCTTAGCTAATTTCAATTAGTAGTGATTGAAAGTATCCTAAGATCAAAACAACTGCCAGTTGAATGAATTCATATGAAACTGCTAACTCTTAGAAATGCAGATAAACACAGGAATGTGCTTTAAGAAAAGAAGTTTGTGATTTGTTTTATTCTTCAGCAATAGCTCAATATTTCTACCTTTTTATATAAAACTTCCATCACATTTTGAATTTGATATATGTCTTGTAAGCAGCATATAACACTGTATTTTTAAAATATAATAAAATATATTTATGAATGATATTTAATCTGAGTGTGACTATCATATATTTGAACTACTTTCTACATAAAATATTGTCACTGTTTCTATTTGAATCTTTTCTTCTACTTTCTGACCTCTGTTCTATTGATAAAGTAAGATTGATTAGCTTTTAAAAAAATTGCTTTGCTTTGGAAATTACAGATTCTTATTCTGTTAATTTAGTGTTAACTCTTCAAATTTCTCTGTTAAAAATCCAGTATCAATTATAAGCCTTTTTTGTCTATTATTTCTTGCAGAGATCATGAAGGCAAAGATTAATATAATATTTGTCAAAACATCAGTAGCTAAAAATAAATATCTTATTTTCTTACACACTGGAAAAAGACTTTACTTACTGTCCTTCCTTAATTCCTGATAGTTTACCACTATTAACTAAATATAGAAAAAGTTGACAATGGAAATTTTTTTCCTTTAGCAATTTGATTATATAATTGCTATCATTTCTGTCATATAGCTTTTCTAACAGGAATCTATGTTAGAGCTGAGCAAATTATTATTACTTTTAATGTATCCACCCATTTCTTTTGATTAATATTTTTTATCTTTATCTTTAAGGTTTAGCACTTTTAAATTGGCATATTTAAGTATATAATTGAATTTCTACTTCTTTCATCATGAGGGTCCACATATTTTTAACTTTAAAAAATTGCTGTACAATTTAATCTATCTATATATTGCTTGTTGATGCAATTTATTCCTAATTCTTCTGAATAGATTATATTCCATATCTAAGTGTTCTCACAGTATTTTAAAATTTTGACCTATCTGAACTTGGCTTGAATTAATGGATTTTCCATCTGGCTTGTTAAATCTCTCTTTGTGTCCAGTCTAAAAGTAATGCTATTAATTTTTCTTCATATTGTTCTCTCTTTTGATCTGTATGTATGTTTGTATATATACATATATATATGTGTTCACACATAACTAAATTATAAATATATGGATAATGTATATATGCTTAGTGTGTGTGTGTGTATATATATAACTAAATATAAATTTATAATATAGCTTTGTACACATTTTATATATTTAATACCTATATTTTAATATATATCTTATGTATACATGATATACTGGAGAAGGAAATGGCAGCCCACTCCTGTTTTCTTGCCTGGAGAATCCCATGGACAGAGGAGCTCGATGGTCTACAGTCCATTGGGGTGCAAGAATCGGACATGACTTAGCAACTGAGCACGCATGCATGCATACATGATATATACATGTGCATAGTATATATAAAATGAAAGTTTAACATCTGCTTATAGCTTTATACAGTTATGTATATAACACTATATATATATATATTTTTTCATATAACTTTATATACTTTTTATCTATGAGAAAACTATAGCTTTATTTTGATAAAGATTTTTAAATTATATTTATGCAAACATTTAATTTCATTGTCTCATTTCATATAATTTCTTAGTCTTTTTCAGAAGATGCTACTATTTTTTAAATTTTTAAAATGCTAAACATTAATATTCACTTTTTCTGTTCATTTATATATTTTGCATTATTCAGAGTTAATTCATTTTCTCATTATCTTATTATCTACTAACTATCTTAATATTTTGATTCTCAGACTTATCAATATAATATGCATTTCTCTGTGCCTAACTTTTGAAACAGCTTTTTCTCTGCAGTAACTCTTTGCCATAAAACAGTTTTGGAGATGCCACTAAACCGATGATTTCCTGATCACTCATCCTGACTTGGAGGCTCTGTCTGTTTTCTGTTGTTCCTCTCAGCTATAAGCAGTGGGCACAGAAAAATAATGGTATTAAATTTTTCTTCTAGATTTCTCTGTCTTCTGATGGCATGTAAATGTCTACTAACTCACAGAATGCAATGCTCAAGCTGTAGGCCTAGATTTGGCGACTCTTACTTTCTTTGCTTTTGTTCTGGTTGTTGTCCTAAGAGCTGTTTATATACCCATGAATATATATATATATATTCATTGTGGTATGGGTATTCTAAGACTCTGAGAGTCCCTTGGACTGCAAGGAGATCAAATCAGTAAATCCTAAGGGAAGTCAACCCTGAATATTCATTGGAAGAACTGTCACTGAACCTGAAGCTCCAATGCTTTGGACGCATGATGCGAAGAGCTGACTCATTGGAAAAGATCTAGTGCTGGGAAAGTTTGAAGGCGGGGGGAGAAGAGAGAGACAGAGGATGAGATGATTAGAGAGCATTACCTATTCAATGTACATGAAACTGAGCAAACTCCAGGACATAGTGGGGGACAGAGGAGCCTGGCAGGCTACAGTCCACAGGGTCACAAAGAGCTGGACATAACTTAGCTACTGTCCTGTCCAACTCTTTGTGAGCCCATGGACTATACAGTCCATGGAATTCTCTGGGCCAGAATATTGGAGTGAGTAGCTGTTCCCTTCTCCAGGGGATCTTCCCAATACAGGGATTGAACCCAGGTCCCCGCATTGCAGGTGGATTCTTTCCCGGCTGAGCCACAAGGGAGGCCCACAATAAATCCCATATTAAATTTCATCTTTATAAATTATTATGCATAACTGCTTTCGGTTTGGAGGAAAAAGTCATCTTAACTCTAATACTTTGACACAGAGTGTCATTTTTTCCCCAATGCTACAAAGTAAATAATTCAAAACACAACTTAATAGATGTAAGAATAAGTTGAGAGAAGTTGGGTGGCTTGTCTAATCTAGCATAAACAAAACTGTTTGCTCAAGCACATGTATTTCTTGCTGTATTAGCATCTCTTCTTTTTTTTTTCCTTCAGAATCTTGTTGCTTTTTTTATCCAAAATAAATTATTGGTGCTATTTATAATTTCATCAACTCCCAAATATGTTTAAAATAAATTAAATCCATTTAAAAAATAAATTGCATCTTTACCCCTACACAACTGTCTGTAGGTATCACATATTTGATATGGCATAGATGATTTAAAACATTAATATACATGGTTAAAATAAATGTTAAAACATTTACATTGGCATTATAAACATTTCATAAGTGTGTATATATTTGAGGGGGGTTTCTTCAATGTGAGTTAAAAGGACTGGTAACATTGTCAAATAACTGAACTGAGATCTTTTGAATATATTCATTAATTAAATTGAAAAATGTCAGATGTAATAATCTTGAATAAAGGACTTTTAATCACTAATGTGGGTTTAAACAAGTAAAACTCTCTTGTTTTTCTAAAATACTTTGGGGATTATTTATGTTAAATAGCTTGACTATAACACATCATTAAATCTAAGTCAATTTTAATTTATATCATCACACTAAAATTACTTTTAAAATGTATAATAAAATGTTATTGGAATGGAAAAATTCAACTGAAATATAAATATGCTTCCTAAATATGGATTTCTAAACATGGTAGATTTCAATCTACTAAGGCAGAAAGTTTAATGTTCTCTAAACATGCAATTATTTGAATATGGACAATATGAATTTATCTTTACATATTTAGCATAGTTAATTATAATAAATACATTTGGGATTTTTGGGTGAGATGTACATATGTAAACAAATATACAATAGTCAATTAATATGATTTGTCATACACAAACATGGATAAGTATGTATTGCCATAAGTAGAGCTGACCACAGGGATATTGTAAATGAGAACAACAAACAAGTTTGGTATTTTTGGATGAATTTTGCAACAGCCACATGCATAATTTAGTATCCCTATTATAATAACTAAAGAAGCTTGGGATAATGGGTAAACTGTTCACTGGGTTGTCAGGGATTTCTTTTGAATTTGAAAATGTTTCTCCATGAAGACTACAGAGAAGAAGTCAACTGTTTACTCCAAAATGTTATGTGTCATTGTTTCTTTCACGTGATTCAGAGGCAATTGTTAAACCCTAAATAATAGCATATTCAGATAAATGTGATCAAAAACAGTTATGACAAGAAAGTTGATGCCAATCAGAACACTGTACATATTGAATAACTTGCTGCTTCCCTTCCATACAGAAGAATAAATTTTATCCAACAAGGGAATCTAAATCTTGGTAAATCTTCTCTAGTTATAATGGTGTTATTTTTCTCCTGCACAATAGAGAAGGTTAAACAAAAATAATTCAAAAAACTCTACAATGCTCTGTAATTATGCATATTTTAGAAAAGGAGTCATAATAACAAGAGGAAATATAATTTGTACATCACATCCTGATAGCCTGGCTAATGCAAGATGATTTCAAACATCGCATTTCCTTTCCTAACTGTCCCTAGGACATATTTTTCATTTTTTCTAATTTAAATTTTTCTACCTTGTAGCAGTTTTAGCAGCTCTCATAAACATATTTGTCAGCTAAGATTTCTCTTAAAATTTGCCCAAGAGCATATTACGTGTACATTTCTTGTTTAAAGGGATGCTTCTGAATAAACTCAATGGAAGTTATTTGTACATATGGCTCAATTTTAAATACAAGCTATTCACAGATCATAACACATTAACGTCAAACTGACTTTGAATGTTGATTTGCAAGCTGTTCATGGGTTGATCAGAATCGAGCAAAGCTGCTCAGCCCTACTCCATATCAAGTCAAAGCAAATATCACAAAGATATAAAAATATATGAATGCATGTTCACCTTCATTATCTTTCAGAGTGAAGTTTGGGTTTATAGACAGATGTTCATCAAGAAAGAAATTAAACCTTGGTCCATTGGCAAAATCGTCTTTATCAGTGGCACTGATGGTATGAATAACCTAAAGAAAAAACAAAATTAACAGTAAATTTAATTTAGCTCTTCCCTTGATTTCAATTATAACATTTCAATAGCCAACGTGAGTGTTTTCAAATTCTTATTCTAATGACAGAATTAACTAATTTGCTTTCCCTTGCATTAGACTTTAAGAAATGTAGTATGGCATGCTTTACAATCATTCACGATTTTTTTTTTTCTGGAATGGCACAAATATTTAATGTGTGTGTGTGTTTTCCTTTATTACCCACAGTACCTTGGGGCCAATTAATTGTAAGGCTTTGTGCGAACACCTGTTTGGGGAGACATGAAGTATTGTTTGTACAAATACAAATATCCTAGTGTTGATGTAGAACAGCCTTTCAGTACATGTTGGGCTCAGTCAGAAAACACAAAGGCACTAGAGTCATAATTTTTGTTTCAGGAGACCTTTGAGATCATGATCTAGACCCTGAATTTTAGAGATGAGGACTCTGAGTCCCAAAAGGAATGTGATGTGCCTCAAATCTGTAAAATAGTGACAGAAGTAAAACTAAACCACTCAGAGCTTTACGATATATTTTTCATCTCTGGTGGTTGAGAGAAAGCAATGCCAAAATTTGGACTTTATGCACTTTAAGGAACAGAGAAAGTTAGAATACATAAATACAATATTCCAGGTAGCTTAAAAGCAATACACACATTCCAATATTTATACTCATCACAACCTTTAAAAACAATATTTGAAACAAATAAAATATTTTCCTTTTGAAAAAAAATAGTATCCTAAAGCTTAGGTATTCTTGTTGCAGTGTTTCTGTAGAGAAACTGAAAACAGACAGAGGGGAAGTAGAGCCAGAAAAATAGTATTTTCTGCATGTGAAATATAGTACATGCATTTCAAAAACTGACATGGTTACTAAGAATATTTTACCCATTTTCATTCACGCCATTTCAATATTTTACAAATGAAACAAACCACCAATATGCATCAGAATTAAAAGATAAATTCCTCGCCAAGTACTGAGCCCAATATTTGCGAGGGAGAAGCAGAGAAATATCGAAGTAGTGAGAATGAGTGGTCAGGAGAAGTAGGACCAGAAGAGGATGTCCTTTCACAGAGTGAAAGTGAACAAAGGATACAGAAGTGATTAACTTCTTCCATATAGTTCCAAGGGTCACTCCTTATATTCTTTTCCATCACCACTCAGCCCGTATTTTCTCAGCAAGAGATACTGGTAAAAGTCCCCCACCCCAGCCCCCCAAACACACACACACATATTCTATCCTTCTTCTCTTCATTATTTCACTCCATATTACCATATCATTTATATATGAACTGAACATTTACAAAATTGCTGATTTTTTTCCCCTCACTTGAAGTACAACTAGTCTCTAGACAGAATTTTGTTGTTGTTGTTATTGCCTTCTGACTATAAATAGAATACATTTATGGATAATCAGAAGGAAATGTGATGATTTTTCTCAAGTGCAGGAAAAGTTCTATAGTTTATTGTTGATGTTTGGTCCTGTCATGTCTGACTCTTTGCAACTCCACTGACTGTAGCACGCCAGACTTCCCTGTCCTTCACCACCTCCCAGAGTTGCTCAAACTAATGTTCATTGAGTCAGGGATGCCATCCAACTATCTCATCCTCTGTTGCCCCCTTCTGCTCCTTCCCTCAATCTTTCCCAGCATCAGGGTCTTTTTCAATGAGTTGGCTCTTTGCATCAGGTGCCCAACATATTGGAGCTTCAGTTTAAGCATCAGTCCTTACAGTGAAGATTCAAGGTTAATTTCCTTTAGGATCGACTGATTTGATCTCCTTGATTACCAAGAGACTTTCAAAAGTCTTATCCAGCACCACAATTAGAAAACATCAATTCTTCAGTGCTCAACCTACTTTATGGTAGAGCTCTCACATCCATACATGACTGCTGGAAATGCCATAGCTTTGACTATATGGGCCTTTGTCCTCAAAGTAATGTCTCTATTTTTCACTTTGTCTCTGCTTTTTAACACACTGTGTAGGTTTGTCATAGTTTTTCTTCCGAGGAGCAAACATCTTTTTATTTTGTAGCTGCCATCACATTCACTGTCCATACTGATTTCTGAGTCCAAAAAAATTAATTTGGTCACTGTTTCCATTGTTTCCCCATCTATTTGCCATGAAGTGATAGGACCGAATGCCATGAACTTAGTTTTTTGAATGTTGAGTTTTAAGTCAGCTTTTTCGCTCTCCTCTTTCACCCTCATCAAGAGACCGTCCCTCTTTGCTTTTTGTCATTAGAGTGGTATCATTTGCATATCTGAAGTTATTGGTATTTCTCCCGGCAAGCTTACTTCCTGTTTGTGCTTCATCCAGCCCAGCATTTCACATGATGTATTCTGCATATAGGTTAAATAAGCAGGGTGACAATATACAGCCTTTCCCAATTTGGAACCAGTGCACTGTTCCATGTCCAGTTCTAACTGGTCCTTCTTGACTGGCATACAGATTTCTTAGGAGGCAGGTCAGGAGGTCTGGTATTTCCATCTCTTTAAGAATTTTCCACAGTTCGTTGTTATCCACACAGTTAAAGACTTTAGTATAGTCAAGTTTAGTTTAGAATGTGCAGATTCTAAAAACACAACTGCAGTTTCTACACATTAGTTACTTAGTATCAAGTGGAAATAAAACACCACATTTTCAGGGATAGGTAAAACAAATATAGTCAACCCTTCATATCCATGGTTCTGAGTCTGTGATTCACCCACCATGGACCAAAAATGTTTTTAAAAAATTCAGAAACTTCCAAAAATGAAACTGCCACGCAGTGGCAACTATTTAGATTGTCTTTATGTTGTAATTACAACTATTTACATGATATATACATTGTATCATATATTGTAATTATCAGAGATGATTTTAAAATATATAGAAGGATATGTGAAATTTATATTCCAATACTACACCACTGATATAAAGTATTTAAGCAATTATGGATTTTGGTATCCCAGGAGGAGAAGGGTGATGTTGGAATCAGTTGCCCACAGAAATAGTATAAATTTCTGGGGACAGCTGTGTAAATTTTTTGAGGGGAGAAATAAATGTTTTCCCACCCCTGTTCTTCATTCATTATGATTCTCATATGGGCAATATTATTTTCTCAATGTTACCTCATAATTAGCTGACATACTTGCAAGTTTATCTCTTATCTTAGAAAGCAATTTTGTAGGGAGTTGGTAAAGAACAATTAACTTAAATAAACTGAGCTGTTATATGTTTATTGCTATCACTTCTTTGAAACAATTTTCTCCTTTCAAAGTTAATTTATAAGTTTTTTTAAATTCTTAAAATATTTTTACAAACATGACCCTATTCAATTTGTTAAACATTGGTATAATTCATATTATAATATATTTATGCTTTCTTCTATTAATTTTAAAATATAAATCTTCCCATTTTATTCAGGTAATTTCAAATCTCAGTTTACCAGGAAGTTCACATAGAGCAAATATTTTTTCCTCAGAAAGGGTTCAAAGTCTCATCTACATAATAAATGATAATTTGGTTCACACATTTTGTTTAAGAGTGAACCATACATCTTGAACTTCTGTAGAATTGCTGGATATGCATCTGTACTTAAATATTTTTCCATAATACTTTTGAAAGATGCTTCCAAAAATCTAGTATGTTGGTCTTTTTTTTAATCTAGCACTCCTAGATATTCTCTTGATGAGAGAAACCATATTTAGTTTCTCTATTGGCTATTTTATTATTAACTTTTTCTCTTTCAATAGGAAATGAGATTTCCATTTGTTTCCTTAGACATTTTTAGAAAACATACTTGCAATTTATACACGTTTCTGATTTTTAGGAGATTTAAACTTCTGGCAGATATCTAGGTAATTGTTATGTCACTTTTATCAATATTTTCTACAATTTTCTCAGACTTACTGATTTATCTACTCTGTGCTACCTGTGTGCTCTCTGTTTGTGCAACTGGTTGATGATGTACGATCCATAAAAATTTATTTTCTGACTCTCATACCTTCTAATTGAACTCAAATGTTTTCTTATCACTTGCACATTATATATTAAGTGTGTAAAGTGTTTGATTACTTTGAAAGACCTGAGATTTACTCTAACAAAAGGAGAAAAATTCAAATTGATGAGTTGTATTTATAAATACTTATTAGAATTTTTTGATAATGCCCATGAATAAGGATACATTTTGGTAGATACTAATTAAAACCAATTTTATATTTCTTTTACTAAATAAATGTATCCCCTTGTTTGGGCTTCTCTAGTGGTTCAGATGGCAAAAATTCTGCCTGCAGTGCAAGTAGACCTAGGTTCAATCCCCTGGAATAAGAAATGGCTAACCACTCCTGTATTCTTGCCTGGAGAATTCCATGGACAGAGGAGTCTGGTGGGCTATGGTCCATGGGGTCGCAAAGAGGTGGACACAACTGAGCAACAAACACTTTCACTTTCAATCCCCTTGTTTACATATGTTTAAAACATATTAAATCTATTACTTCTAGAGTATTTTATTAGGAAAAATAGTGCCAGAAATTTATACAAATAACATAGTTTTCTATTTGGGAAATGTGCTAACTCCATTTAAAACTTAAATAAAAATGAAGAAAAAATTCTATGGAATGCATTGCATATTCTTAAAATTAATTGAGTTTGCTTTACAATATGATCTTAAATGATCATTGAAAATAATACCAACTTTTGTTACTTAGTTGAAGTTTAACTTTGACAAGAAGTTTTACTATTAATAATTGGATATTTTGTGGGCAGAGGTTGGTGTTATGTAATGAAATATTTTCTTTTATGTGTTATGTTTTCTAAGTTTACTTCTAAAAAGAAAAAATACAGAGGAAAAATTCAATATGAATAAGATAGAAAGAATTCCCTTTGCTATTTTTCAAATTTTCTAGTTATTGGCATGTCTTAAGTATTTTGAATTCACTCTACTTTGAGGAGTGATTTAAAATTTCATGCATCCATGATTTTCTTTTTAATAATTTTTCATAAAACATACACAAAATATTTTTTCCAGAGCAGGAAAATATATTAACTCAGAGAAATATATTGTTGAAATTTATATTGATACCTGCTTTGACCAGAACTCTACTATTACATGTGGTTTGAACCTCTACTTTCAGAAAAGACTAGTCTCTGTCATAGCCACATACTGTTATATTTAAATGCACAACATCCATAATAGAAGTGCCTGCAATTCTAAAAGCAATTTTCACAGAAAGAGGAACGGTTGCAATACAATTACACTTAGGAAAACCTATTTCACAAATCATTATTTGAATAGTTTCATATTCCAACTCTGCCTCAAAATATATAGTTTCTCCAGAAATGCTACAACACTAAGATTAAGTGAACCAAAGACTGTAAAATTAAATAACAGAAAGATTAACATTTATCTCTATAATGGGTTACTCACAGAACTGAATGGGTAATGATTTGTTTAAATACAGGTGTAACAAACAATACTTTAAACATGATGTTTTTATCCCCTCAATGAAAAGTCTAAATTCTTTCTGGTAAAAGAACTGGAAAAACCTCAGACACAATAAAGAATTACTTCCTTAGAGTGACAACTAAAATCATGTGATACTGTGATACTAAAGATAGCAATTGTATTAAATGTGAATATAGTATTTAAAGAATGCAAAGTAATCACATAACTTAATTAAAATATATTAGAACATAATCCTCAATGGTGAAAAATTGAAAGCATTTCCCCTAAAGTCAGGAAAAAGACAAGGGTGCCCACTCTCACCACTACTATTCAACATAGTTTTGGAAGTTTTGGCCACAGCAATCAGAGCAGAAAAAGAAATAAAAGGAATACAGATTGGAAAAGAAGAGGTAAAACTCTCACCGTTTGCAGATGACATGATCCTCTACATAGAAAACCCTAAAGACTCCACCAGAAAATTACTAGAGCTAATAAATGAATATAGTAAAATCAATGAATATAGTATTTACAAGATATAAAATTAACAGAGAAATCCCTTGCATTCCTATACACTGAGAAAACAGAAAGAGAAATTAAGGAAACAAGTCCATTCACCACTGCAACAAAAAGAATAAAATACTTAGGAATATATCTACCTAAAGAATCAAAAGACCTATACATAGAAAACTATAAAACACTGATGAAAGAAATCAAAGAGGACACAAACAAATGGAGAAATATACCATGTTCATGGATTGTGAGAAGCAATACAGTGAAAATGAGTACACTATCCAAAGCAATCTATAGATTCAATGCAATCCCTATCAAGCTAACAACGGTATTTTTCACAGAACTAGAAAAAAATAATCTTACAATTTGTATGGAAATACAAAAAATCTTTGAATAGCCAAAGCAATCTTGAGAAAGAAGAATGGAACTAGAGGAATCAACCTGCCTGACTTCAGGCTCTACTACAAAGCCACAGACATCAAGACAGTATGGTACTGGCACAAAGAAATATAGATCAGTGGAACAAAATAGAAAGCCCAGAGATAAATCCATGCACCTATGGGCACCTTATCTTTGACAAAGGAGACAAGAATATACAATGGAGAAAAGACAATCTCTTTAACAAGTGGTGCTGGGAAAACTGGTCAACCACTTCTAAAAGAATGAAACTAGAACACTTTCTAACACCATACACAAAAATAAACTCAAAATGGATTAAAGATCTAAATGTAAGACCAGAAACTACAAAACTCCTAGAGGAAAACATAGGCAAAACACTCTTCAACATAAATCACAGCAGGATCCTCTATGACCCACCTCCCAGAATATTGGAAATAAAAGCAAAAATAAACAAATGGGACCTAATGAAACTTAAAAGCTTTTGCACAACAAAGGAAACTATAAGCAAGGTGAAAAGACACCCTTCAGAATGGGAGAAAATAATAGCAAATGAAGCAACTAACAAAGAGTAAATCCCAAAAATATAGAATCAATTCCTACAGCTCAATTCCAGAAAAATAAATGACCCAATCAAAAAATGGGCCAAAGAACTAAACAGACATTTCTCCGAAGAAGACATACAGATGGCTAACAAACACATGAAAAGATGCTCAACATCACTCATTATCAGAGAAATGCAAATCAAAACCACAATGAGGTACCATCACACGCCAGTCAGGATGGCTGCTATCCAAAAGTCTACAAGCAATAAATGCTGGAGAGGGTGTGGAGAAAGCGGACCCCTCTTATACTGTTGGTGGGAATGCAAACTAGTACAGCCACTATGGAGAACAATGTGGAGATTCCTTAAAAAACTGGAAATAGAACTGCCGTATGACCCAGCAGTCACACCACTGGGAATACACACTGAGGAAATTAGAATTGAGAGAGACAAGTGTACCCCAATGTTCATCACAGAACTATTTATAAAACCAGGACATGCAAGCAACCTAGATGCCCATCAGCAGATGAATGGATAAGAAAGCTGTGGTACATATACACAATGGAATATTACTCAGCCATTTAAAAGAATATATTTGAATCAGTTCTAATGAGGTGGATGAAACTTGAGCCTATTATACAGAGTGAAGTAAGCCAGAAAGAAAAACACCAATACAGTATACTTATGCATATATATGGATTTTAGAAAGATGGTAATGATAACCCTGTATGCGACAGCAAAAGACACAGATGTATAGAACAGTCTTTTGGACTCTGTGGTAGAGGGAGAGGGTGGGATGATTTGGAAGAATGACATTGAAACATGTATATTATCATATGTGAAACGAATCGCCAGTCCAGGTTTGATGCATGAGACAGGGTGCTTGGGGCTGGTTCACTGGGATGACCCAGAGGGATGGGATGGGGAGGGTGGTGGGAGGGGGGTTCAGGATGGGGAACACATGTATACCCGTGGCAGATTCATGTCAATGTATGGCAAAACCACTACATATTATAAAGTAATTAGCCTCCAATTAAAATAAATAAATTTACATTAAAAAATATTAGAACTTTGGGGTGCCAAGTCTAGCAATTACTTCTCAAAAATAATAACAGTTATATGAAGAAAAAGGGCTTCCCAGGTGGCACTAGAGCTAAAGAACATGACTGCCAATGCAGGAGACATGAGATGCAGGCTCGATCCCCAGGTTGGGAAGATCCCCTGGAGAGGAAATGGCAACCCACTCCAGTATTCTTGCCTGGAGAATACCATGGACAGAGGAACCTGGAGGGCTACAGTCCAAAGGGTTGAAAAGAGTCGGACACGATTGAAGCGACTTAGCACACATATGAAGATAATAAATATATAAATGGTTGATGGGATTCACAAAAGAAAGAGTTTGCCATAAATTTAGTCATCTCTAAAAAACAGAATAGGGGCTCCAGCTTCATCCATCTCATTAGGACTGGTTCAAATGAATTCTTTTTAATGGCTGAGTAATATTCCATGGTGTATATGTACCACAGCTTCCTTATCCATTCATCTGCTGATGGGCATCTAGGTTGAAGCTGGAGCCCCTTATACAGAGTGAAGTAAGCCAGAAAGATAAAGAACATTACAGCATACTAACACATATATATATGGAATTTAGAAAGATGGTAACGATAACCCTATATGCAAAACAGAAAAAGAGACACAGAAATACAGAACAGACTTTTGAACTCTCTGGGAGAAGGCGAGGGTGGGATGTTCCGAGAGGAATCGGGTGGAGAGGGAGGTGGGAGCGGGGATTGGGATGGGGAAGACGTGTAAATCCATGGCTGATTCATATCAATGTATGACAAAACCCACTGAAATGTTGTGAAGTAATTAGCCTCCAACTAATAAAAAAATTAAAAAAAAAAAAAGGAAAAAAATAAAAAATAAAAAAATAAAAAACAGAATAGCTTTTCTTTAAGGAGAACATTGCTCAGCTGCTTAGTTGTGTATGACAATTTGCGACCCCATGAACAGCAGCATGCCAGGCTTCCTTGTCCTTCCCCACCAGGCTTCCCTGTCCCTCAGCATCTCCCAGAGCTTGCTCAAACTCATGTCCATTGACTCGGTGAAGCCATCCAAACATCTTGTTCTCTGTCATCCCCTTCTCCTCTTGCCCTCAATTTTTCCCAGCATCAGGGTCTTTTCCAATGAGTCGGTTCCGCATCAGGTGGCCAAAGTTTTGGAGCTTCAGCTTCAGCATCAGTCCTTCCAATGAATATTCAGGGCTGTTTTCCTTAGGGTTGACTGGCTTGATCTCCTTGCAGTCCAAGGGACTCTCAAAAGTCTTCTACAACACCACAGCTCAAAAGCATCAGTTCTTCGGCGCTCAGCCTTCTTTATGGTGGAACTGTCACATCAATACATGACTACTGGAAAAACCAAAGCTTTGACTACATAGACTTTTTTCAGCAAAGTATGATGTCTCTGCTTTTTAATACCCTGTCTAGGTTTGTCATTGATTTTCTTCCAAGGAGCAAGCATCTTTTAATTTCATGGCTGCAGTCACTGTCTGCAGTGATTTCGGAACCCAAGAAAATAAAGTCTGTCACTGGTCTCATTCTTTCCCCATCTATTTGCCATGAAGTGATGGGATTGGACGCCATGATCTTCGTTTCTGGAATATTAAGTTTTAAGCCAGCTTTCTCTCTCCTCTTTCAACTTAATCAAGAGGCTCTTTAGTTCCACTGTGCTTTCTCCCATTAGGGTGGTGTTATCTGCATATCTGAGGTTACTGATATTTTTTCCCACAGTCCTGATTCCAGCCTGGACTTCATCCATCCTGGAATTTCACATGATATACTCTGCATATAAGTTGAAAAAGCAGGGTGACAATATACAGCCTTGACTTACTCCTTTCCCCAATTCTGAATTAGTCTGTACTTCCATATCTGGTCCTAACTGTTGCTTCTTGACCTGCATACAGATTTCTTGTGAGGCAGGTAAGGTGGTCTGGTATTCTCATATCTTTAAGATTTTCCCACAGTTTGTTATGAACCACAGTCAAAAGCTTAGTGAAATCAATGAAGCATAAGTAGATGTTTTTCTGTAATTCTCATACTTTTTTGATGATCCAGTGGATGTTGGCAATTCGATCTCTGGTTCCTCTGCCTTTTCTAAATCTTGCTTGCACATCTGTAAACTCTCAGTTCATGTACAGTTGAAGCCTAGCTTGGAGGATTTTGAGTATGACCTTGCTAGCATGTGAAATAAGTGCAATTGTGAGGTAGTTTGAGCACTCTTTGCCATTGCCTTTCCATGGGGTTGGAATGGAAACTGACCTTTTCCAGTCCTGTGATCACTGCTGAGTTGTCCAATCTGCTGACATATTGAGTGAAGCACTTTCACGGCAATATCTTTGAGGACTTGAAATAGCTCAACTGGAATTCCATCACCTCCACTATTTTCTTTTTTCCCCCACAGAAATAGGCCCACTTGACTTTGCACTCCAAGATGTCTGGCTCTAAGCGAGTGGTGATCACACCATCGTGTTTATCCAGGTCATTAAGATCTTTTTTGTATAGTTCTTGTGTGTATTCTTGCCATCTCTTCTTAATGTCTTCTGCCTCTGTTAGGTCCATACCTTTTCAGTGCTTTATTAAGGTATTTCATATTTAAACAGAGAAGGCAATAGCACCCCACTCCAGTGCTCTTACCTGGAAAATTCCACGGATGGCAGAGCCTGGTAGGCTGCAGTCCATGGGGTCGCTAAGAGTCAGACATGGCTGACCAACTTCACATGCATTTTCCACTTTCATGCATTGGAGAAGGAAATGGCAACCCACTCCAGTGTTCTTGCCTGGAGAATCGCAGGGATAGGGGAGCCTGGTGGGCTTCTGTCTATGGGGTTGCACAGAGTTGGACATGACTGAAGCAACTTAGCAGCAGCAGCATATTTAAAGGAATTTGAATCTTGTCTAGGCCTATACTCATAGAATCCCAACTGTTTGAATTCTATAGATATTTGGATTCTAGAGATGAAGAGAGCATTTGCCAACAACACATAAAATCATTTCTTAAAAAGGCTACTGAGTTTGCGTGGTCAGTGTGGACAGTGAAACAGCAAGACTCAGGATAACAAACAACGTGACATGAAGAGTGGCATGACTATTGATAATGTCTGAGTGAATGAACTCATGAGCGATTAGTGGACAACGTGAGAGGTCAATGGAAAATCTCAAGGTCCTATGCCAGTATGAAGAGAGTTCAAGCCAGAAAACAGACTGGCATTTCTGATTACAGAGAACACGTATATATCCACAGGGGAAGCATTAACTGATCTAAGATCAAGGGCTGAGTATCTTCAGCTCTAAAATTCAGTGATTTCACTTACAAATACAAAGCTGGCACTTATGAGCTGCTCCTAATACAAGATCACATTTATCCTTGAAGTTTTGAAATTACCTTTAAGTAAAAGTTATTAATTAATTAAAACAAATTCAAAAAAGAAATAATCCAAATGAAAACACCTACGAATAGTTGATGATTTTGACTCTTTATGTCACATGTCAAATGATTCAAGTTAGAATTCTCTGAATTACCTAGGAGCCAAAAAAACTAAGATTCAGTGGAGGAAATGTCTTATGCTTACTAAAAGATGTAATTTATAGATGAGGCAATTGAAACCTAAGAAAAGCAATAATTATAGATATTTTATGTTCTTAATGTGATATTAAATGGCATAGTATTTTAAGTTTCATTTTCTAATCATTTCAGATATAAAGAAAAAGTAGAAATAAATTTATATTGACCTATGTTTAACAGAATTATCAATGTCATTCACAAATTCAGTTGGACTTCCTAGGTGACTCAGTGGTAAAGAATCTGTCTGCCACAGCAGGAGATGTGGGTTTGCTCTCTGGGTCATAAGATCCCTTAGAAATTGAAATGGCTACCCACTCCAGTATTCTTGCCTAGGAAATGCCATGGACAGAGGAGCCTGGTGGGCTATAGTCCATGGGGTCACAACAATAGCAATGTAGTAGTATTACCACTACTATTAGTAGCAATGTTATTAATAATGAGTATTTAACTTTATCAAAATATTTGGCTTCATCTATCAAAATGAGTTTTAATTTTTCTCCTTTCCAATTTAAAGTATTATTTTTTCTGGATTCTCTTTGACAATATTTTGTCTATAATATTTCTATGTTCATGAAAGAGAATATAATTCAAATTATATTCTTTGAAGTTTTGATTTCAAACTTTTGTCATCAGTATAAAATGAGTAAAAAAACTGATTGCCTTTTTTTCTTTTTTGATATAATATATTTTGATTATAATTCTACTGAAATAGTTTCAATTTTTATTACTTCATTGGCTCATGCTTATTTAGAAATGACTGAAATTTTGGTGGAATTTTTCTAATAATATTTTTGAATTAGTATTTAACATTATTTTATTGTAATAAAATGAAGTCAATTATTGACAATTACTAAAACTTGCTTTGTGGTGCTGAATATGGAAAATTTTTGGTCAGTATTTATGTAAAATTTTAACCAATGCAATTTAAATTTGTTCACTGCAATATTCTGTATGTATTAAACAGTAAAGTTTGGTTAATTGTGGTGCTCAAATTTTTAGCTTAATACCTACTAAAATTTTATGTCATTATTCTATCAGTTTCTCATAAAAGCATACTAAAATGCATAATATAATAATAGGCTTGTATATTTTTCTTTATTTGTCTATCCATTTTTGCTTTACTTATTTTGAAGAAATTTTGATAAGTATATAAAATTTAAAATTGTTTCTATCTACTGCATTGACCCTTTTTATCCCAATAAGTATGCTTCTGTATATTACTAATATTTCCTGGGATAATTTGTATCTTTGTATATGTGTGTGTGTGTGTAGTTGGGTGAGTATGTATGTGGCAATTATGCAAGTAATTCCATGATTTTTCTTTCAAGCTTTTTATTATATTGACTATTATCTCATAAACAACATTAAATTGACATTTTTTCTTACCTATTATGAGAATAGATATTTTTAAAGTATTTTGGCTATGTTATTTTAATATAAATGCTGAAATATACTTCTTAAAGTTTACATTATTCAATTTAATTTTATTTTTCTACATCATGAGAAAAACTGGGCTGGATGAAGCACAAGCTGGAATCAAGATTGCTGGGAGAAATATCAATAACCTCAGATATGCAGATGACACCATCCTTACGGCAGAAAGCAAAGAACTGAAGAGTCTCTTGATGAAAGTGAAAGAGGAGAGTGAAACAGTTGGCTTAAAGCTCAACATTCAGAAAACTAAGATCATGGTATAAGGTCCCATCACTTCATGGCAAATAGATGGGGAAACAGTGGAAACAGTGGTTGACTTTATTTGGGGGGGCTCCAAAATCACTGCAGATGGTGATTGCAGCCATGAAATTAAAAGATGCTTGCTCCTTGGAAGAAAAGTTATGACCAAACTAGACAGCATATTAAAAAGCAAAGACATTATTTTGCCAAGAAAGGTCTGTTTAGTCAAAGC
This sequence comes from Dama dama, assembly GCF_033118175.1. NCBI lineage: Eukaryota > Metazoa > Chordata > Mammalia > Artiodactyla > Cervidae > Dama > Dama dama. The sequence goes on along the minus strand of NC_083705.1, from coordinate 59,893,053 downwards.
TATGGTTTTTCCAGTAGTCATGTATGGATGTGAGAGTTGGACTATAAAGAAAGCTGAGAGCAAAAGTATTGATACCTTTGAACTGTGGTATTGGAGAAGACTCTGAGAGTCCCTTGGACTGCAAGGAGATCCAACCAGTCCATCCTAAAGGAAATCAGTCCTGAATATTCATTGGAATGACTGATGCTGAAGCTGAAACTCCAAAACCCTGGCCACCTGATGCGAAGAACTGACTCATTGGGAAGGACCCTAATGCTGGGAAAGATTGAAGGCAGGAAGAGATGTGGACAACAGAGGATGAGATGGTTGGATGTCATCACTGACTCAATGGACATGAGTTTGAGTAAACCCCGGGAGCTGGTGATGGACAGGGAGGCCTGGCATGCTGCAGTCCATAAGGTCGCAAAAAGTCAGACACGACTAAGTGACTAAACGGAACTGGACTCATTCTATATTTATTATCTTATTTATTTTTTTAAATTACCATGATTCTACCTAGCTATTATAATTTTATGTACTAAACCTTTCCCTTTTATTTTGCCGATCTTTTGTTAAAAAATAAAACTATATCTCAAGAGCAAATATGAAAAGTTGTCACTTTAACTTTCAGCTTTAAAAAATTCACAGAATTTTCTGGGTTGTTTTGGAAATATTAAATTGGTTATAGATTTCATATTTTATTAGGATTACATCTTATTTTTGAATATTCCCTTCTATAATCCTTTAAAATAGATCCTATATAAAAATCATTTCCCTCTATCTTTGTATTGTAAAATATGAAGAAATCAAAATAAAGCCACAAGCAGTAATATTGTCAGTGAGCAAATTATTTAAACAAATGAATATTTTAATTAATTTCAGTTCAGTTCAGTTGCTCAGTCATGTCCGATTCTTTGTGACCCCATGAACCGCAGCATGCCAGGCCTCCCTGTCCATCACCAACACCCAAAGTTTACTCAAACTCATGTCCATTTAGTGGGAGATGCCATCTTTTCCAATGAGTCAGTTCTTCGCATCAGTTGGCCAAAGTATTGGAATTTCAATTTCAATATCAGTCCTTCCAATGAATATTCAGGACTGAGTTCCTTTAGGATGGACTGGTTGGATCTTCTTGCTGTCCAAAGGACTCACAATAGTCTTCTCCAACAGCACAGTTCAAAAGCATCAATTCTTCAGTGCTCAGCTTTCTTTATAGTCCAGCTCTCACATCCATACATGACTACTGGTAAAACCATAGCTTTAACTAGATGGACCTTTGTTAGCCAAGTAATGTCTCTGCTCTTTATTATGCTGTCTAGGTTAGTCATAACTTTTCTTCCAAGGAGCAAGAGTCTTTTAATTTCATGGTTGCAGTCACCATCTGCAGTGATTTTTGGAGGCCATGAAGTGATGAGACCTGATGCCATGATCTTAGTTTTCTGAAAGCTGAGTTTTAAGTCAACTTTTTATCTCTCCTCTTCACTTTCATAAAGAGGCTCTTTAGTCCTTAAATTTTAATTAATGTAATAAATATCAAAAATAAAACTTTAAAATCACTTTATTTAGGAATATTTTAAATTCTAATTTCTATTATGTTGTTGGTTACACAGGCTTTTACTATTTTGTCACTTAAAGTTACAGCTTTCATTCTTGACACATACAATCTATTATAATTTAGTAGTTTATCAATTACCCCAAATTTAAAGAGTTTTAAAGGGGCTATTTATTTACAAATAATTTAACATTACCAATATAATTACAAATTGATTTGATCTTTAAGAATTCTTGCCACTTCAAACTGCCTATTTGATTACCTTCCCTTCCCCCCTTCAAAAAAAAAAAACAAATCACTAGTATGCTTATTATGGTAAGAAACTTTCTCTCTTTCTCTCTCTCTTTTTGGTCTAAATAAGAACTCTTGTTATCGTTATTTTTGAGGAATATTTTTGGGAGAAAAAGAATTTACCATTGCCAGATATGATCTTCTGGCTCTTGGGAATTATCTTCCCTTAGGGAGGGATTTTATTCTTCCTGATTAAATAATCAGCTTTTAAAATTGTCCTTTAGAAAGTTTTGAGTATTCTTTTTATATTCTACATGCTAATCCTTCACTGGATAAATGGTTTGCAAATATATTTTTTCACTCTATGATTTTACTTCTCATCCTCTTAACGGTCTTTCAGAAAACAGAAATGCTTAATTTTGATCAAGTCAAATCTACTGACTTTTCAATTATGCTTTTGATGTCATCTTAAGACCTCTGCCTGGCATTACATTCATTTTTTCTTAATAGTATAATGTCTCTTTTCTCTTGATATTTTAACTTTATTTTTGATATTTTATTTCAATTTATCTAGGTAAAGTTATTTTTATAAACAGTTGCTCAGTTTTTTGTTTTTCTCTGTTTCTTGAATTCTTGACTTGGATGTTTGTCAACAGTATGGAAAATTTTGCAGTCATGATTGCCTCAAATATTACTTCTGCCCAGCTTTCTTTTTTAATATCCTTCTGAGAATTGATTAATTTGTATATTAGATCTACATGTTCTATATTTTTCTTATTCTTATTTATACTTTCTACCTTCTTGTCTTTCCATTCTTTAACATGAATATTTTAATCTAATCTAACTTGCAGTTCTCTACTTGTACTATTTTCTTATCAGCTATGTCTAATCTGATGCTATTACCAAAATTGAAATCCCATATTAAATGAGTTTTTTAAATCTAAATTTTCTATTTGAATGTTTATAATTTTCCTCTTCAATTGTATGTGTATAATATACACTAATAAAATAATTTTAGGATGTGTGAATCAATTTATAGCATTATTGAAGTGTGATTTGGTAAGTAAATCATTTTATATATGTACCACAAAACTCTGTTGTTTTTTTTTTTCACATGGTGAAATGGGGAAAAAAAACAAAAAATTAAGCATCAGAAGTGATAATCTTAATATATTGCTAAGAGTGAAACAGATAACCTGTTAATACCTAAAAATAATATAATTTTTAGTCATTTTGTTCTCACTCATATTTTCTAACTTTCCTGTGAGAAATAGACATGAGAAAACTTTATGTAAGCTCTATATAGAGTCCTGCATTTATACATATGTAAATATCTCCCCTAGAGATATTAAAAACATATAAGCAATGATTATTTTAACAAGCCATACCTGATTGTCCTCATACACAGATACACAAGTCAACAGTTCTCACAACCATAATTGTATCACAAGTTTCAAAATGATTTAAAATAATTTTCTATGATAAATTTATTCTGGTTTACCAAAGACAGTAAAAGGGGCTATCTGACTGAACTAGACCTAGACCATTTTCACTTCTCTTGATTCATATGACAGACAGACTTCAAGGTGCCCATCATGGAATCCACGCCTCCTTGTGATCCCTTTTTCTTGAATTCTAGATGTGTCTTGTTTCTTGCTTTTGACCAACAGAATATGGAAATAGGATATATCACACTGGTAACACTACATTACATTATATGAAACTGTCAGACTCTTCAGAAAGACTCTCTACTTATTTGAAGTGGCCATATTGGGAAAGCCTATATGACAAAACACACACACACACACACACACACACACACACACACACACAAAAGGAACAACAAAAAAACAAAACCAACTGTGGAGGCATCTCAGAACTCTGGGGAACACTGAAACTCTCAGGTCTGCAGCTGAGAGTAACTGAATGTTACCAATGTGAGCATGGAAGAGTTCTCCCAGCCTCAGGGAAGAACACAACTTGATTCCATCTTGTGATACTCCCACAGAGACTGAGCTAAACTGTGAGCAGAATTCTGACCTGCAGAAACTATGGGATGCTAAATAGGTGTTTGAAGTTGCTAAGTTTGTGTAATTTGTTACACAGCAGAGAAGACAGAGGCACATCCCCTTCCCATAGCTCACTTGCTTTATGGGCATCAACAACACTGGTCTCCCTATGGAATCACCATGCTCCTTTAACTGCCTGCCACACTACACCTAGACTCAAGTTCCATGTTCCAGTTCTTCTATCCATCCTTCATTCTCCCTACCTCCTCAAAGCATATACATTCTTCATGTTGAAACCTAATCACCTTCTAGTATCAATATTACTCAATGGCCACTGTAAGTTGCTCCCACATTCCCTCCAAAATAGACCAGGCCATTTTCTTCTCCTCACTCTAGTTTATAAGCTTCATCAGGGCAGGAGAGTTCACTGTTTCCTCTTCACTTAATACAGGGCTGAATGCAAATCATTCAGTATAATTTTACTGGCATAAAAAATACATGCATGAAGGAGTTCATTTGTTGAATTACATTTGTGATCCAGAGAACATTTATTTTCTGTGGTTCTCAAAAAATCTATTTGGTACTTAAAGCTTTATAAAATTTTTTGTACTAAGCACAAAAATAACACTGAGGGATTTTTGAGGATTATACCTAAGAATAATAGAAACAGAGCTGCTTACTTTTCACCCATTCAAATTATTAGGAAGGAAACAATTAACTTACCTGACCAGGCTTAGAATTTTCGCAGACAACAATATCATATTCCCTGGCAAGCTCGGGTGGATTGTCATTGACATCCAGAACTCTAATACCCACTGGGACATGGCTCAGCAAGCTCGGATTGTCTGCAAAACACACAGGGATGCATTCAGTACTTCCATGCACACTTTAAGAGACTTAGTTTAAAACCAGTCTCCTTAATACTGTAGCTTGTCACTAGCCCACATGCTGCCGTAGGACTTTTGGCAAAAGACAACTTTATGAAGGCACTCTTTGTTAGAACTCATTAACTTACAGAAAAATGAAAAATGAACACCATGGCATGACATGAATGCTAAAATGATACTTTGTCATATCAAGGAAATTACATGTTATTCAGGAACTGGAGTGGGAGAAGGTTGTCAGAACTCACTGTATGCTGTCAAAGTCCAAGGGATGAACAATTGGTTTTATCATTAATCTAAGAAAAGCACAGTAGTTGGAAAAAAATAAGATAATCTTTAAAACATTCAAGGTTTCAAGTCTAAATCAACTTGCAGAAAATAAAGTTCTTTACACAAGGATAAAATTCTTCTTACAGGACAATCTATGCTGTCTGTGGTGTCAAATCATACTTGGGGAAAAATAAAGAATAATTTAAATTAGAATTTAGCATAGAATTCTTATAAAACCCTGATAAATATCAAAATATTAGAGCTACTATTTTAAAATATTTCTAAAGTACAGTCTTACCATTTTTCAGTAAGTTTATTAGTTATGAGATATAACAAAAGAAATGTTTAGTTTATTTTATATGTCCAAGCTAAAAATATAGAATTCATAATGGAAAAATAATGAGAAGGCAAAAATAAAACGTATTAGGAAAAAAAGAATCAAAATACATATACAGAAAATATCAAAGAAAATGTATATTTAAGTGATCCATTATTTATTACACATGACATAGGTGCTTTTAAAAAAGTAGGAAATCAGAATGCTACTACAATAACGAAAGAAGATAAATTTTTAGGTTAAAAATATTTTTCAAAGATAAAAAATCAGTCCTAGATAATTTAACTTAAAGAAAAGGATATCTTCAATCTTATAAATCTTTTCTCGAGAAGAGAAAGGATGAAATATGCTACAACTTGTTCTCTGTGGCCAGTAAAGTTTTACTATCACTATCAGATACTCCCACTCATGAGAGGTATTATCTGTCAATGGATTAAACAATATAATACCAAACCCATTCCATTGGTATGTAAAAGAAAACTATTACTTGTTTAGTTCCAGGAATGTTTCTTAGTTCATCATCAAAGGAACGAAACAAAGAAGGAAGGAGAGAGGGAGAGAAGAAATTAGGGAAATTTTAAAAAAATATATAAAAGTTATTTAAAAATTCAAAGCATTAAAAGAGGAAGAAAAAATACAGAGATACTTCTCAACATACAGAGCAAAAAGTAAGATATAAAATGTAATATCCATACATTCTAAACAAACAAACAAAAAATGGACCTTAGGACGCATCACTATGAACAAAGCTAGTGGAGGTGATGGAATTTCAGCTTAGCCTGTTCCAAAACCTAAATGATTTTGCTGTCAAAGTGCTGCACTCAATATGCCAGCAAATTTGGAAAACTCATCAGTGGCCACAGGACTGGAAAAAGTCAGTTTTCATTCCAATTCCAAATAAAGAAATGCCGAAGAATGTTCAAACTACAGCAAAATAGCACTCATTTCACATGCTAGCGAAGTAATGTTCAAAATTTTCCAATCTAGGCTTTGACTATATGTGAACTGAGAACTTCCAGATATACAAGCTGGATTCAGAAAAGGCAGAGGTCCAAATGTCAAATTGCCAACATCCGCTGGATCATAGAAAAAGCAAGAGAATTCCAGGAAAAAAAAAAAAAAACCTACTTCTGTTTTATTGACTATGCTAAAGCCTTTCACTGTGTAGATCACAACAAACTGTGGAAAATTTTTAAACAGACGGGAATATCAGACCACCTTACCTGCCTCCTGAGAAACCTGTATTCAGGTCAAGAAGCAACAGTTAGAATGGACATAACCATGAAATTAAAAGACACTTGCTTCTTGGAAGAAAAGAAGTGACACACCTAGGCAGCATACTAAAAAGCAGAGACATCATTTCGCCTACAAAGGTCCATATATTCAAAGTTATGGTTCTCCCAGAAGTCATGTCAGGTGTGAGAGCTGGACAATAAAAAGGCTGAATGCCGAAGAATTGATACCTTCAAAATGTGGTGCTGGAGAAGACTCTTGAGAGTCCCTTGGACAGCAAGGTGATCCAACCAGTCAATCCTAAAGGAAATCAGCCCTGAATATTCATTGGGAGGATTGATGCTGAAGATGAAGCTCCAATATTTTGGTCACCTGATGAAAAGAACTGACCCATTGGAAAAGAGCCTGAGGCTGGGAAAGATTGAAGGCAGGAGAAGTGGATCACAGAGGATGAGATTGTTGGATGACATCACTGACTCAATGAACATGAATTTGAGCAGACTCAGGGATATGGTGAAGGACAGGGAAGCTTGGTGTGCCACAGTCCATGGGGTTGCAAAGATTTGGACATGACTAAGTGACTGTACAACAATGGATCAAGCACCCTAGGATCAAACCTGTGTCTCCTGCACTGGCATGCAGGTTCTTTACCATGGAGCCACCAAGGAAACCTAAATATACAGGAAAAAGTTATAAAATATTAAAATTAATATAGTGTATGAATAACTTAATATAATGACCAATAGAATTGGCTCTTATGATATTTTTGTCAATGTACAATAAAAGATAATGGGGTACTGATGTATCATATTAGTCAACTTCATATTATAAAGACAATTAGATCTATGAAATTAATCTCAAAGTTGATTAAAATATTTGCTTATTTAGAGTGACTTATTATGAAAAAGGGGCTTCCCAAGTGGCATAGTGATGAAGAATCCACCTATCAATGCAGGAGACACAGGAGATGCGTGTCTGATCCCTGGATTGGGAAGATATGGAGTAGGAAATTGCAACCCACTCCAGTATTCTTGCCTGGAGAATCATATGGACTGAGGAGGGCAACAGTCCATGGGGTCAAAAAAGAGTTGGATACAACTTACTGATTAAGCAACAACAAAGTTAGAAGTCTGTATATTTTACTCAATATCAACAAAGAAGATATTGCAAAGCATAACAATAAATATATTTTATCATGTCACTGTACTCAAGAATTAATATTATTAAGAAGGTTATCCTCAACAATATACTACTTCATTTTGCAATGAATTATTTAGTTTTGCATGTGTTTTTTTTTTTCATCTTTACAAAATACTACAATTTTAAATGCAGTCTTCTGAGATATTTCTGAAAAATATATTTCAATCAGCATTTGGTTCCTTTTTTTTAAAATTTTATTTATTTATTTATTTTTTCAGTGGGTTTGTCATACATTGACATGAATCAGCAATAGATTTACACGTATTCCCCATCCCGATCCCCCCTCCCACCTCCCTCTCCACCCGATTCCTCTGGGTCTTCCCAGTGCACCAGGCCCGAGCACTTGTCTCATGCATCCCACCTGGGCTGGTGATCTGTTTCACCATAGATAATATACATGCTGTTCTTTTGCAACATCCCACCCTCACCTTCTCCCACAGAGTTCAAAAGTCTGTTCTGTACTTCTGTGTCTCTTTTTCTGTTTTGCATAAAGGGTTATCATTACCATCTTTCTAAATTCCATATATATGTGTCAGTATGCTGTAATGTTCTTTATCTTTCTGGCTTACTTCACTCTGTATGATGGGCTCCAGCTTCATCCATCTCATTAGGACTGGTTCAAATGAATTCTTTTTAATGGCTGAGTAATATTGCATGGTGTATATGTACCACAGCTTCCTTATCCATTCATCTGCTGATGGGCATCTAGGTTGCTTCCCTGTCCTGGCTATTATAAACAATGCTGCAATGAACATTGGGGTGCACGTGTCTCTTTCAGATCTGGTTTCCTCAGTGTGTATGCCCAGAAGTGGGATTGCTGGGTCATACGGCAGTTCTATTTCCAGTTTTTTAAGAAATCTCCACACTGTTTTCCATAGTGGCTGTACTAGTTTGCATTCCCACCAACAGTGTAAGAGGGTTCCCTTTTCTCCACACCCTCTCCAGCATTAATTGCTTGTAGACTTTTGGATAGCAGCCATCCTGACTGGCGTGTAATGGTACCTCATTGTGGTTTTGATTTGCATTTCTCTGATAATGAGTGATGTTGAGCATCTTTTCATGTGTTTGTTAGCCATCTGTATGTCTTCTTTGGAGAAATGTCTGTTTAGTTCTTTGGCCCATTTTTTGATTGGGTCATTTATTTTTCTGGAATTGAGCTGCAGGAGTTGCTTGTATATTTTTGAGATTAATCCTTTGTCTGTTTCTTCATTTGCTATTATTTTCTCCCAATCTGAGGGCTGTCTTTTCACCTTACTTATAGTTTCCTTTGTTGTGCAAAAGCTTTTAAGTTTCATTAGGTCCCATTTGTTTACTTTTGCTTTTATTTCCAATATTCTGGGAGGTGGGTCATAGAGGATCTTGCTGTGATTTATGTCAGAGAGTGTTTTGCCTATGTTCTCCTCTAGGAGTTTTATAGTTTCTGGTCTTACATTTAGATATTTAATCCACTTTGAGTTTATTTTTGTGTATGGTGTTAGAAAGTGTTCTAGTTTCATTCTTTTACAAGTGGTTGACCAGTTTTCCCAGCACCACTTGTTAAAGAGGTTGTCTTTTTTCCATTGTATATCCTTGCCTCCTTTGTCAAAGATAAGGTGTCCATAGGTTCGTGGATTTATCTCTGGGCTTTCTATTCTGTTCCACTGATCTATATTTCTGTCTTTGTGCCAGTACCATACTGTCTTGATGACTGTGGCTTTGTAGTAGAGTCTGAAGTCAGGCAGGTTGATTCCTCCAGCTCCATTCTTCTTTGTCAAGATTACTTTGGCTATTCGAGGTTTTTTGTATTTCCATACAAATTGTGAAATTATTTGGTCTAGTTCTGTGAAAAATACCATTGGTAGCTTGATAGGGATTGCATTGAATCTATAGATTGCTTTGGGTAGAATAGCCATTTTGACAATATTGATTCTTCCAATCCATGAGCATGGTATGTTTCTCCATCTGTTTGTGTCCTCTTTGATTTCTTTCATCAGTGTTTTATAGTTTTCTATGTATAGGTCTTTTGTTTCTTTAGGTAGATATACTCCTAAGTATTTTATTCTTTTTGTTGCAATGGTGAATGGTATTGTTTCCTTAATTTCTCTTTCTGTTTTTTCATTGTTAGTGTATAGGAATGCAAGGGATTTCTGTGTGTTAATTTTATATCCTGCAACTTTACTATATTCATTGATTAGCTCTAGTAATTTTCTGGAAGAGTCTTTAGGGTTTTCTATGTAGAGGATCATGTCATCTGCAAACAGCGAGAGTTTCACTTCTTCTTTTCCTATCTGGATTCCTTTTACTTCTTTTTCTGCTCTGATTGTTGTGGCCAAAACTTCCAACACTATGTTGAATAGTAGTGGTTAGAGTGGGCATCCTTGTCTTGTTCCTGATTTCAGGGGAAATGCTTTCAATTTTTCACCATTGAGGGTGATACTTGCTGTGGGTTTGTCATATATAGCTTTTATTATGTTGAGGTATGTTCCTTCTATTCCTGCTTTCTGGAGAGTTTTAATCATGAATGGGTCTTGAATTTTGTCAAAGGCTTTCTCTGCATCTATTGAGATAATCATATGGTTTTTATCTTTCAATTTGTTAATGTGGTGTATTACATTGATTGATTTGCGGATATTGAAGAATCCTTGCATTCCTGTGATAAAGCCCACTTGGTCGTGGTGTATGATTTTTTTAATATGTTGTTGGATTCTGTTTGCTAGAATTTTGTTAAAGATTTTTGCATCTATGTTCATCAGTGATATTGGCCTGTAGTTTTCTTTTTTTTGTGGCATCTTTGTCTGGTTTTAGAATTAGGGTGATGGTGGCCTCATAGAATGAGTTTGGAAGTTTACCTTCCTCTGCAATTTTCTGGAAGAGTTTGAGTAAGATAGATGTTAGCTCTTCTCTAAATTTTTGGTAGAATTCAGCTGTGAAGCCATCTGGTCCTGGGCTTTTGTTTGCTGGAAGATTTTTGATGACAGTTTCGATTTCCTTGCTTGTGATGGGTCTGTTAAGATCTTCTATTTCTTCCTGGTTCAGTTTTGGAAGGTTATACTTTTCTAAGAATTTGTCCATTTCATCCAAGTTGTCCATTTTGTTGGCATAGAGCTGCTGGTAGTAGTCTCTTATGATCCTTTGTATTTCAGTGTTGTCTGTTGTGATCTCTCCATTTTCATTTCTAATTTTGTTAATTTGGTTCTTCTCTCTTTGCTTCTTAATGAGTCTTGCTAATGGTTTGTCAATTTTGTTTATTTTTTCAAAAAACCAGCTTTTAGCTTTGTTGATTTTTGCTATGGTCTCTTTAGTTTCTTTTGCATTTATTTCTGCCTTAATTTTTAAGATTTCTTTCCTTCTGCTAACCCTGGGGTTCTTCATTTCTTCCTTCTCTAATTGCTTCAGGTGTAGAGTTAGGTTATTTATTTGGCTTTTTTCTTGTTTCTTGATGTAAACCTGTAATGCTATGAACCTTCCCCTTAGCACTGCTTTTACAGTGTCCCATAGGTTTTGGGTTGTTGTGTTTTCATTTTCATTCATTTCTATGCATATTTTGATTTCTTTTTTGATTTCTTCTATGATTTGTTGGTTATTCAGAAGCGTGTTATTTAGCCTCCATATGTTTGAATTTTTAACAATTCTTTTCCTGTAATTGAGATCTAATCTTACTGCACTGTGGTCAGAAAAGATGACTGGAATGATTTCAATTTTTTGAATTTTCCAAGACCAGATTTATGGCCCAGGATGTGATCTATTCTGGAGAAGGTTCCATGTGAACTTGAGAAAAAGGTGAAGTTCATTGTTTTGGGGTGAAATGTCCTATAGATATCAATTAGGTCTAGCTGGTCCATTGTGTCATTCAAGGTTTGTGTTTCCTTGTTAATTTTCTGTTTAGTTGATCTATCCATAGTTGTGAGGGGGTATTAAAGTCTCCCACTATTATTGTGTTACTATTAATTTCCTCTTTCATACTCATTAGTGTTTGCCGTACATATTGCGGTGCTCCTATGTTGGGTGCATATATATTTATAATTGTTATATCTTCTTCTTGCATTAATCCTTTGATCATTATGTAGTGTCCTTCTTTGTCTCTTTTCACATCCTTTATTTGAAAGTCTATTTTATCTGATATGAGTATTGCGACTCCTGCTTTCTTTTGGTCTCCGTTTGCGTGAAATATTTTTTTCCAGCCCTTCAATTTTAGTCAGTATGTGTCTCTTGCTTTGAGGTGGGTCTCTTGTAGACAGCATATATAGGGGTCTTGTTTTTGTATCCATTCAGCCAATCTTTGTCTTTTGTTTGGGGCATTCAACCCATTTACATTTAAGGTAATTACTGATAGGTGTGGTCTCGTTGCCATTTACTTTGTTGTTTTGGGTTCACGTTTATACAACCTTTCTGCATTTCCTATCTAGAGAAGATCTTTTAGCATTTGTTGAAGAGCTGGTTTGGTGGTGCTGAATTCTCTCAGCTTTTGCTTGTCTGTAAAGCTTTTGAATTCTCCTTCATATCTGAATGAGATCCTTGCTGGGTACAGTAATCTAGGTTGTAGGTTATTCTCTTTCATTACTTTCCGTATGTCCTGCCATTCCCTTCTGGCCTGGAGGGTTTCTATTGATAGATCAGCTGTTATCCTTATGGGAATCCCTTTGTGTGTTATTTGTTGTTTCTCCCTTGCTGCTTTTAATATTTGTTCTTTGTGTTTGATCTTAAGATTTTAACTATTGCTGTAGCTCTGCTGCTATTCATCCTAAAGGAAATCAATCTGAATATTCATTGGAAGTACTGATGCTGAAGCTGAAACTCCAATACTTTGGCTACTTGATTTGAAGCACTGACTCATTTGAAAAGACCCTGATGCTGGAAAAATTGAAGGCGGGAGGACAAGGGGAGGACAAAGGATGAGATGATTGGATGGCATCACCGACTCAATGGACATGAGTTTGAGTAAACTCTGGGAGTTGTTGATGGACAGGGAGGCCTGGCATGCTGAAGTCCATGGGGTCGCAAAGATTTGGACATGATTGAGAGACTGAACTGAACTGATGATATAAACTAATTGCAGTTATTGCATCTATTCAGCCTTTGTTGGAAAGAGTCAGACACAACTGAGCAACTAACATGGTAACACATTATGAAAAAACGGCATTGCTAAGCTTTTGTGGAAGCTGATATTGATCATACTTGATCTTTCTATAATTTTAAAAATATAAAAGAATATTCAGCATGAATTCTCATTTTGTAAGTTACCAAAGTGAAACTGACACATTTTAAATGGCTTATCTTGGCAAAGTCAGGGTTATGAATTACTTCTCAGACCTTATATATATATATGCTAGTTTATTCCTATATTTCACAACCGGGTATTTGTTCACTTTTAAGAGCAGACAAAAGAAATCTGTTCTAGAAATCTGAGACAAGAATAATATCATTAGTTTGAATCATTGGTATCAGCAGTCTTAAATTGCATCAAAATTCTCTGCTCCTTATCTGAATGAGAAGAACTAGATGTTATCTTGCTGTATCAGAAAAATGTTTTCAGGAAAAACATGTATCCCAATGTTCACTGCAGCACTATTTACAATAGCTAGTACATGGAAGCAACCTAGATGTCCATCAACAGATGAATGGATAAAGAAGCTGTGGTACATATATACAATGGAATACTACTCAGTCATAAAAAGGAATACATCCGAACTTGTTCTAATGAGGTTGATGAAACTAGAGCCCATTATACAGACTGAAGTAAGTCAGTAAGAGAAATACAAATATTGTATACGCTGTCTCTCTCTCTCTCACACACACACACACACACACACACACACACACACACACATACATATATATATGGAATCTGAGAGATGGTACTGATGAATTTATTTTCAGGGCAGCAATGTAGAAAGAGACATAGAAAACAGACCTATGGACAAGGTGGGAAGAGAGGAGGGAGAAGGGGAGATGTATGGAGATGGTAACATAGAAATTTATAATACCATGTGTAACACAGATAGCCATTGGGAATTTCGTGTAGGACTCAGAGAACTCTAACAGGGGCTCAAACAGGCTGAAGGGTGGGGTGGGGAGGCAGATGGGAGGGGGGTTTGGGAGGGAAGGGACAAGGGTGTATGTATGGCTGATTCTTGATGTATGACAGAAAACCACAAAATTCTGTGAAGTAATTATCCTTCAATTAAAAAAAAATTAAAAAGTTTTTAGGAAAGGATTCTGGGAAGACTATGTCTTGAGGAAAGACTACAATAAAAGAATGACTAAGCATTTGACTGTTTTCAAATATCACCTTCTCACTGCCCTACCACTGCATTGCTCATGCTGTCCCCTGGAATTGGCATAGCCTTGCCCATACTCCGTACTTGGGCACAGGAAACTAAATCCTCCTGGATGGAAACAGACTCTCTCCATGTTTCTCTAATGTTATATATTGTATCTCCAGTGTACAATTACTATTCTATCACTTAAGGATTAAATGTACAGAGCTGGGATCAAACAGATACTTATTTGATTGTAGGTGTACTATCATTTTCTGTTCTGTAGGGAAAAGAATCTAACCTTATTGTGGATGTAACTAGTGATCTGTAGGGCATGCATTGTCAGGGGAATCTCAAGGGATACTGATGAAGAGTCATGAAAAAACAGTCTCAGAGTAAGCTTAATTCCAACACTGATGCAAATTGAATAATTGCTATTTCCTAAAAGTAGGATGGTGTGTAAAAACTATAATTTCAGATAATTAGAGTGGAAAACTCACTATAGTTTTGTAGCCAATTGTAGCTTACCCACACTCATTCTAGTATTTCTGCTCAATAATGAAATTAGCTAAATCTATATTAGTAAATTAGCAAGCTCCTTTGGTATTTTTTTTAAATTTCCCTCAGTCCTAGGGTTAGTATTCTGTTCTTTGAATGCCAATCACTTTACCTATAAATGCAGACATATTTTTATGTGTGAGAAGTATTTTGTTATGGTAAAAACTGGATAATGTCCCAGGAATTCTTAATGCAACATTTCTGTTATTGCTACTATTAATTTCAGGCTCATGCTGCATTTCTAAAAATAAGTGTTCAGTCCTTTTGATTGCACAGTAAATACAAATATACTGTCTTCAGACAACTTATTCAGTAGGAGCCACTTTCCAGAACCCTTAAGAAATATGAACTTTGGAAAGTTATTTGTTATTTCTATAACTTAATTATTTAATCTGTAAACAGGAGTTAGAATGGTGCTATGAGCCAAACTGTACTTTTGAGACACAATTAAGGAAATTATGTAAACTTTAAAACACTGAGACTAGGAGACAGCAGAATAATGAATTTAATCCTTTCCAAAAAAAAAAAAAAGGGGGGCACACTGACAATCCTATACATGTGATTTTCAGTAGAAACTATACTATGAAAAAATCATCCAGGCTTTATGCAATAACAGGGTAACAAGCTGGATGAATCACAAACTGGAATCAAGATTGCCGGTGGAAAAATAACAACAACCTCTGATATGCAGATAATACCACTCTAAGGCAGAAAGCAAAGAGGAACTAAACAGCCTCTTAATGAGGGTGAAAGAGGAGAATGAAAAAGCTGACTTAACACTCAATATTAAAAAAAAAAAAAACTAAGATCATGACATAGGGTCCCATCACTTCATGGTAAATAGATGGGGAAAAAGTGGAAACAGTGACAGATTTTATTTTCTTGGGCTCTGAAATCACTGTAGATGGTGACTGTAGTCATGAAATTAAAAGATACTAGCTCCTTGGAACAAAAGTTATGACAAAACTAGATAGCATACTAAAAAGCAAAGATATCACTTTGCCAACAAATGTCCATATATAGCCAAAGCTATGATTTTTCCAGTAGTCATGTATGGATATGAGGAGATGACCCTTAAAGAAGGCTTAGCACCAAAGAATTGATGCATTCAAATTGTGGTGCTGGAGAAGACTCTTCAGAGTCCCTTGGACAGCAAGGAAATCAATCCTGTCAATCCTAAAAGAAATTAACCCTGAATATTCATTGGAAGAATTTATGATGAAGCTCCAGTACTTTGGCCACCTGATGTGAAGAGCAGACTCGTTGGAAAAGACCCTGATGCTGGGAAAGGCTGAACAGAGGAAGAGAAGGGGCCAACAGATGATGAGCTGGTCAGATGGCATAACAGATTCAATAGACATGAGTTTGAGCAAACTCCAGGAGATAGTGAAGGGCAGGGAAGCCTGGCATGCTGCAGTTCATGGGGTCACAAAAAGTCGGACACGACTTAGTGACTCAACAACAACAACCCAATCTTCTATACTTTTGGATTGCATTTATATGAAATTCTAGAAGTGGCAGAAATAAATGACAATATTGCTACCTCTGAGGGGTGAAGGGTAAGAGAATTCACTGTAGAGGAGAACTTCTCCGAGGTTACAGAAATGTCCAGTAGCTTGATAAGGATGTGATTACCATGGAAGTGTGCATTTGAAAGCCCATTGAAATGTGACAAGATCTGTACAACTTAGGACATTTCAATATTAGCCACATTAAAAAAAAAAAAACAACTCTTAGTTAAGGAGAATAGAATTCTCATACATCCTAGAGAGAATCTGATTATGATTACTAACATACAGTTGATTATGGAACTTACTTAAGTAAGTTTCATATAAAATCAATCACAGTTAAGAGAGTTTAATGAATGTATTGTAACAGGTCTCCAATTAAAAATTGTTTTTAAAATGTTGATAGAGGTACTTGAATAATTTATCATTGTATACAAAAAATTTTTAAAATGCATTTCAATTTTTTCATCTGCATGCTACTTTCTAGTGGTTTCCAAAATGTAATTTTGTCTCAAGCCCCATGAAGATATAACAAGTAATGACAGATACTGATTTAGCACATAATTCATTCATATTTATGATAATTATAAGAGCTGTCATTTGTTACGACACCATATGCCAGATACTAGGTAAAGGTATACTTCATTTAATTCATAGTCTAATCCTTTGACTGACCGCTCAGAAGCGTAGCCGTGAGGAGCTACCCCTCGCCCAAGGTCAGGGGCGGCGACCATGAGCACCAGGCTGCGACAGCACAGGAGCGGCCGAGAGGAGCTGCCCCATGTCTGAGGCCAGGGGCGGCGGCTGAGAGGATCAACCCCACACTCGAGGAGTAGCAGCTGCGCCGGCTCAGGAGGGCTGAGAGGAGCTACTTCACCCTCAGGGTCAGGAGGGGCGACCTCCTCCAAGGTCAGGAGCAGAGGCTGCGCTTTGCTGGAGCAGCCGTGAAGAGATACCCCACGTCCAAGGTAAGAGAAACCCAAGTAAGAAGGTAGGTGTAGCAAGAGGGCATCAGAGGGCAGACTCACTGAAGCCATAATCATAGAAAACTAGCCAATCTGATCACACAGACCACAGCCTTGTCTGACTCAGTGAAACTAAGCCATACTGTGTGGGGCCACCCAAGACGGACGAGTCATGGTGGAGAGGTCTGACAGAATGTGGTCCACTGGAGAAGGGAATAGAAACCACTTCAGTATTCTTGCCTTGAGAACCCCATGAACAGTCTATGAAAGGGAAAAAAGATAGGACACTGAAAGATGAACTCCACAGGTTGGTATGTGCCCAATATGCTACTGGAGATCAGCGGAGAAACAACTCCAGAAAGAATGAAGGGATGGAGTCAAAGCAAAAACAATACCCAGTTGTTGATGTGACTGGTGATAGAAGCAAGGTCCAATGCTGTAAAGAGCAATATTGCATAGGAACCTGGAATGTTAGGTCCATGAATCAAGGCAAATTGGAAGTGGTCAAACAGGAGATGCCAGGAGTGAACATCAACATTTTAGGAATCAGTGAACTAAAATGGAATGGAATGGGTGAATTTAACTCAGATTACCATTACATCTACTACTGTCTGCAAGAATCCCTTAGAAGAAATGGAGTAGCCATCATGGTCAACAAAAGAGTCTGAAATGCAGTACTTGGATGCAATCTCAAAAATGACAGAATGATCTCTGTTCATTTCCAAGGCAAACCATTCAGTATCATGGTAATTCAAGCCTATGCCCCAACCAGCAATGCTGAAGAAGCTGAAGTTGAACGGTTCTTTGAAGACCTACAGGACCTTTTAGAACTAACACCCAAAAAAGACGTCCTTTTCATTATAGGGGACTGGAATGCAAAAGTAGGAAGTCAAGAAACACCTGGAGTAACAGGCAAATTTGGCCTTGGAGTACAGAATGAAGCAAGGCAAAGGCTAATAGAGTTTTGCCAAGAGAACGCACTGGTCATAGCAAACACCCTCTTGCAACAACACAAGAGAGGAATCTACACATGGACATCATGAGGTGGTCAACACCAAAATGAGATTGATTATATTCTTTGCAGCCATGATGGAGAAGCTCTATACAGTCAGGAAAAACAAGACCGGAAGCTGATTGTGGCTCAGATCATGAACTCCTTATTGCCAAATTCAGACTTAAATTGAAGAAAGTAGGGAAAACCACTAGACCATTCAGGTGTGACCTAAATCAAATTCCTTATGACTATACAGTGGGAGTGAGCAATAGATTTATGGGACTAGATCTGATAGACAGAGTGCCTGATGAACTATGGATGGAGGTTCGTGACATTGTATAGGAGACTGGGATCAAGACCATCTCCATGGAAAAGAAATGCAAAAAGGCAAACTGGTTGTCTGAGGAGGCCTTACAAATAGCTGTGAATAGAAGAGAAGTGAAAAACAAAGGAGAAAAGGAAAGATATTCCCATTTGAATGCAGAGTTCCAAAGAATAGAAAGGAGAGATAAAAAAGCCTTCTTCGGTGATCAGTGCAAAGAAATAGAGGAAAACAACAGAATGGGAAAGACTAGAGATCTCTTCAAGAAAATTAGAGATACCAAGGGAACATTTTATGCAGAGATGAGCACAATAAAGGACAGAAGTGGTATGGACTTAACAGAAGCAGAAGATATCAAGAAGAGGTGGTAAGAATACACAGAAGACCTATACAAAAAAGATCTTCATGACCCAGATAACCACCATGGTGTGATTATTCACCCAGAACCAGACATGCTGGAATGTGAAGTCAAGGGGGCCTTAGGAAGAATCTCTACTAACAAAGTCAGTGGAGATGATAGAATTCCAGTTGATCTAGCTCAAATCTTAAAAGATGATGCTGTGAAAGTGCTGTACTCAATATGCCAGCAAATATGGGAAATTCAACAGTGGCCACAGGACTGGAAAAGGTCAGTTATCATTCCAATTCCTAAGAAAGGCAATGCCAAAAAATGTTCAAACTACTGCATGATTTCATTAATCTCACACACTAGCAAAGTAATGCTCAAAATTCTCCAAGGCAGGCTTCAACAGTATAGTATGTGAACCGTGAAATTCCAGATATTCAAGCTGGATTTAGAAAAGGCAAAGGAACCAGAGATCAAATTGCCAACATCCATTGGATCATCAAAAAAGCAAAATGATTCCAGAAAAACATCTACTTCTGCTTTATTGACTATGCCAAAGCCTTTGACTGTGTGGATCAAAACAAACTGTGGAAAATTCTGAAAGAGATGAGAATACCAAACCACCTGACCTGCCTCCTGAGAAATCTGGGTGCAGGTTAAGAAGCAACAGATAGAACTTGACAAGGAACAACAGACTGGTTCCAAATCAGGAAAGGAGTATTCAAGGCTGTATGTTATCACCCTGCTTATTTAACTTATATGCAGAGTACATCATTCAAAATGCTGGGCTGGATGAAGCACAAGCCAGAATCAAGATTGCCAGTAGAAATATGAATAACTTCAGATATGCAGATGTCCCCACCCTTATGGCAGAAAGTGAAGAGGAACTAAAGAGCCTCTTGATGAAAGTGAAAGAGGAGAGTGAAAACGTTGGCTTAAAGCTCAACATTCAGGAAACTAAGATTATGGCATCTGGTCCCATCACTTCATGGCAAATAGATGGGGAAAAATGGAAACAGTGACAGAATTTATTTTCTTCAGCTCCAAAATCACTGGAGATGGTGACTGCAGCCATGACATTAACAGACACTTGCTCCTTGGAAGAAAATCTCTGACAAACCTAGACAGCATATTAAAAAGCAGAGACATCAATTTGCCAACGAAGTTTCCTCTAGTCAAAGCTATGGTTTTTCCAGTAGTCATGTATGGATGTGAGAGTTTGACTATAAGGAAAGCTGAGCGCTGAAGAATTGATGCTTTTGAACTTGGTGTTGGATGAGACTCTTGAGAGT